>NC_056742.1:233228218-233255718 GCF_019279795.1 Protopterus annectens
CTCACAGTTATATGTAGTAAAGAAGATATAGAGGTTGTAGCTAGCGAGCTCTCTGACCAAAAATGTTAATTTTCATGAAAATCCCATATTTACTTATATTCTACCTAGAAAAAAATGGAAAACTGTCATTCCTTGTGAAAATGAACACAGACACAGGAAGGACATGTAGACTTCAGACAAAAAGCTTGCTAGTCTGTAATCCAGCTAGCAAACCAATGGTTGTGAGGCAGCAACTATAAAGACTTCTATGCATGTTACTTTACTTAAGTATCTGTCAGTGGTCCACTTGTATTTCTTCTGCTTGTGTCTTCATCATATTCATCTTGAGTTGCCTTGTAAACAGATATAATAGTTTTAGTATAATCCACTTTTTGCTTTGCTTAATTAGCTGCATTACGGTCTTCATATTTATTCACTTGTATTTTAATACACTTTTACTGTTTACTTCAGAGGTTTCAGCTTCACATAACTGAATGTTTGTTTGTTTGTGTCTTTCGGCTTTTCCCGGTTAGGGGTCACCACAGCAGAACTCCGGCCTGCTAATGATTGGCAGTAGATGTTTACGTGCTGGCTTGCCGGACCTAACGCACAACCTTCAATGAAGAAATGCCCATTAACACATGTCGCCACACAGAAGACGCTCTAACTGAGAATCAAATGGGCAACGTCTAACTGTGAGGCGACAACACTACAGCAGCACCACCACCGCAGTCTTATGCATCCTTATTTTCAAATCCTTTTGAAAAGTGAATTTAACAGCAATGCTTACAATAAATGTATTGTTTTTATTAAGTAGTGATTAAAAGGAAACATTGTGATAAAAAATGAAGGCTGTGCCTTCATTTACGTAAGTAAATGAAATGTGCCTTCATAAGTAAAGAAAACAATGCACTATAGAAAGAAGACAGGCTGTGCCTTCAAACATAATTTTTAAGTGATGTGAAAATGAGAAACACCATTTTTTTTGCCCCTAATGCCTCCAAATTGTAAACCCTCTTAATGGTCTGCCTACCTTTTTGTTTCTTAAAAGGGAAGACGCATTACATGCCTTATTCACTCCTGTAAGGTAAGATCCAATTTCAAAGACAGCTGTCTTCCACTAAGGCTTTTCTGCTTAAGGACCTATCACAACTCTTTGGTAACTGACATAAGGACCTATATCATGAAAAGGACCAGCAATGCTGTCCCCTTACATGTGCATACTTCTTTACACATGTCTTCAGGCATGCCCTTGGACAACCTCTATCGGCTGTCAAGCAAACCACAGCTTGTTCAGTGGCAATGAACAGATAAGTACCATCAATTCCTTGCCCCCAGGGTGTGTGAACTGGTACCAACCACTCACTCCTGCTCTGATTTGCCAGTTCTTGAGTTAGCAATCAAATCCTGATTGTCTGGGTGGTTCAGGGCTTTACACTCTACTATACAGAACTGGGTCATAATTTTGTATTTTAATAAATGAGCTTTTAATTAACTTTATTTTTTTTAGTATTCGTTAACCAGGTAGGGGGACTGGTTCATAGGCCCCTTTTCAGCAATGAACCCAGTCAAAACAGTAACTACAGCTTACACAAAGTATACATATGTATTAAAAAAAAGAAGTTCTAAACTTGTTTCCCGCCTTTCCTGTAAGTAGTGTCTAGTCCAGATACAGATTTGCTGTATCCAGAACTGTTTTGTAAGTCCCTGAGCCCCTCCGACCTTTCTGTGTTGGAGGGAAGCCTTCTAGCTTATCAGTGAGAATGGTAACCACTAGGTAGCCTATCTACCACAAGAGGAGTGGTTTCTGGTCCAGGAATTGTAGTTTATTGGCAGTTGGGGCATTTTTCCCATCCCTTTCAACTTTCTGGTTTAAAAGCCCGTGTTTGCCCACGGTGCAGCAGTGCTTAGCTGAGGTATTCTTGCACTTTAATTAGTTAATTGGCTGGCACTTTAACAGGCTTTTGTAGCATTTATTGTAGCACACTTAGGTGCTATCAGAACTAGCTGTTCCTATGCAGTAACAGCACCAGTACTTATTAGTTATGACCGCCCCTCCTAGTATGATTGTAAGGCAACTTCCTGTGCTTTCTCCTGCTAACCTGGTGCACTTGGGCATTCTGAGACAGTGTGGCAACTGTCTAATGTACACAGACAACCCTCTCCTCTTACCTCCCAACACTCATACCTGTGGGAGATGCACTTATATCCCCAAACTGGAAGCAGTGCATGCTCCAACCAAGACTGGACTAGCTGGTATATCCCCAAACTGGAAGCAGTGCATGCTCCAACCAAGACTGGACCAGCTGGTCAAGAGGAGAAGGTCAACACCTGCAACTCACTACATAGTACATACAGCCCTCCAAAACACCAACCGTCACAACCCACACATAGAAACACAAACCATACACCGACCTTCACAGAGGCTCTCAATAAAAATTTACCCAAACAACAGAGACCCCTGAGACAGAAATGCACTCAACCACCACAACACAACACCAAGCCCAGAACACGTCTCACCACCACAATGTGCCCATCAACCCAAGCCCTTAAGGCAAAACACTTTGTCCAATGGATAAATCATAGGAGACTCAGTTGTGAGGCACACTGATGTCTCACTCACTAGGTTGAACAAGGAAAAGATGACAGTCAGTTTTCTATCAGGTGCCAGGATCCGCCACATAACACATGCATTCAGATCACTCCACAACAAGTACAAATATGATTCGGTCATTGTCCATGTGGAGGTGAATGACCTGAGACATACCTCCCTGGACTACATGAAAAGAGATGTGATGGAATTCACAGATTATGTGGCCCAAGCAGGTATGACCCTAGCCCTGAGCAGTATTCTACCGTCACCCCGAAGGATACCACAGTGCGAGCAGAAAATGATTGACTTCAACAATTGGCTAAGTTTTTGGTGTCATTCTAAGGGGATCCAGTATCTGTCTGCCTGGGATGACATGATTGACAGACCTCGATGCTTTGCCAGAGACGGCCTGCATCTGTCTCCCCTGGCTAAGACGCTTGCCACCCCTATAGTGTCTTTTTTAGGCAGTGTTCCAAAGACAAAAATGTCACCATAACAGCTACAAATAAATGCAGTCTGAGGGTCAGGCTGCTCAGTGCTAGAACTCTAAATTTCAAGATCCACTTACTCAAAGCTCTCATCAAAATGGAGAATGTCGACATCTGTGCTGTAATGGAGACCTGGTTTAAAGATGCAGAAATCATCTGCACTCCCAGGTTACAACTCATTCCATACCTTTCAGCCCCAGAATACGTCCGGAAGCTCTAAAGGCGGTGGTGTCTCCATATTCTTAAAGGAAAAGCACACCTCTAGACTGGTAGTAGAGCATAATGCATCCGAAATACTTCAGGTCCAATTAACACTGGGTAAGACAGCGATACAAGTCATAGCCTGCTGCAGAACCCCAAACATGTCCTTAGACTCTCACTCCAAGTTCCTAAGCATCCTGGAATCTATCAAGGTCCAACCCAATACTCTCATACTGGGCGACTTCAACTACCCTTTCATCAACTGGGAAACCTATCCAAGTACCAATGTACAGGCCCAATGCTTTCTGAAATTTATTGATTCCAATGCTCTGGACCAGCTCATTCTAACCACCGCTAAAGGAAGCAACATCCTCAACCTGGTTCTCACCAACATGGGAGACTGTTGCTCCACACCTAGAGTCAATTCCTCCCTGGTTAAATCTGACCACAAACTGATCACCATAGAAATCGCCATTTCACCTATACCCCCTTCTAAGGTGATCACCCTAAAAAACTTCTCTAAAGCTGACTTTGGGTGCCTAAAAACAGAGGTGGCTAACTTCTCGGAACCCATGCCAATGGAAAATAGCTGCATGACTGGCAAATCATACAACAATGCACTGTATGAGCATGTACACAAATGCATAGACTATGCCATACCAAATAGAAATAAGATGCTCTCCTCCAAAAAAAAGGAAGCCAATCTGGTGGTCCCCAGCCATCAGTAAACTCTACAACAGAAGTAAGAAACTGTTGAAGGAAAAAATTAAGTCACAAGACTGGAAAACCTCCATTATCAGTCTCAACAAAAAGCTGAGATCCCTTATCAAATCCTCTAAAGCCAGCTATGAAGGCAGAATTGCAGCTGTCACCAAAAACAACCACAAATCCTTCTACAGCTATATCAAAAACCTCAAAGATAATATCCAGATTTGCTCTGAGTTATTGCACAATGGCACCTCCTATACTGAGCCAACAGATATAGCCAACATACTGTCCATCATACTGGCCAACAAATTCAGTGCCAACTTTACCTCCCCCCCAAGGGCACTATCACAATACCAGAAAAAAGCCTGGTACCCACCATTTCTGCAGCACACGTAAAAGCTGCATTGTCCAAAGCCAAGAATACAGCATCCATGGGACCTGATAATATCCCTGGCTGCATCCTACACGAGCTACAAAACGAACTGGTACCACATCTGTGTGCCCTGTTCAATCACAGTCTTACCTTAGGATATGTCCCTAATGAATGGTGCACTCCTACAGTCATCCTGCTCCATAAAGGGGGAGCAACTACAGACCCTGGGAACTATCGCCCCATTAGCCTGACAAGTCTGGTATGCAAAGCTATGGAGTGCATCGTCATGGATATGCTTAACAAAGATATAGGCAGGCAATGTCAAAACTCTTCACCCCAGACAGTTTAGCTTTGTCAAGGGGAGATACTGCCTGCTGAACCTGGATGACTTCTTCGAGGCAGTCACCAAGGCTGTGGATGAGGGTAAGTTAATGCATACAGCCTACTTTGCCCTGGCCATGGCCATTGATACCATTCCCCACTCAGGTATCATTGATAAACTCACCAAAGTAAGCATCAATCCTTACATCACTAGGTGGGCTGCAAATTGTCTCACAGACATGATACATGGAGTGAAAGTTGTGGATTCCAAGTCAGACTGTCGAACAGTCACAAGTGGAGTCCCACAGGGCTCGGTCCTCTCCTGTTTGGCATCTACTTCTCAGAAGTCCAGGCCAACACAGAAGGACTCTGGCTGACAAAGTTTGATGATGACTGCAAACTAGGAGTCATTATCAACTCCCTAAGTGATGCAGACATCCTACAAAAGGGCCTCTCTGAGACCATTGACTGGTGTTAGAACCATGGCCTGAAGCTTAGTGCCAAAAAATCCGTTAACATTCCCTTTGGAAAAAACTCACTTCCCATGAATTACCACATTGATGGGAGCCCGCTGAACACTAAGTTCTAGGCACCCAAGTCGACAGCCACCTCAGCTTCGACCACCATATTGCCACTGTGGTCAGAATGTCCTTCTACATGGCATATCTTATAACCTAAGGTTTCACATCCAGGAAGAAAGTGGTCATCATCCCTCTCTACACATCCCCCATTAGACCAATCATTGAATATAACACCCCATTTGGCATGTACCTGACCAGACACCTACAACAGCTGGAGAGGCAACAAAAGTACCTCACAAAAAGGATCTTAGGCTTTAAACACGTCCAACATGGACAGACTCAAGAAACTTTAGCTGTTCTCAGTCTCATATCGTCTGCTTACAGGTGATCTCTGCTTGACTTACAAAGGCATGTCCAACCCAACCCTACTTGAAATTCTACACCTAAAGAAATCCCAATCTCCCTGCACCACACGCTACAGAGATCACAACCTCATTAGCACAATTAACAGAACATGCTAGAGGGACAGGTTCATCTCCCAAAGACTGCCCATACTCTGGAATAAGCTTCCCATTCATGTCAAGCAGAGTACCTTGCTGGCCTCTTCAAGAGAAATCTTGACGAGTGATTGGGTAACAGAAAGTTCACTCCAGGGATCACTCCAGTTGCCCTACTGGATAGGGGCACTGTGAATTAACATCCGGTGGCACAGTGCCTGGGAAATTTATTTGGGGGCTAGGCCTGTAAAGGCTCCATGGCAATTAGCCTCGTACAAACCTATGAACCTATGTTATGCAACAGTAGGACAAACATGCAATTAGTACAAATAGCATTAGAGTAAATGTATAGTAGGAAAGGGGAAATAAACTGCAGGCTCTAATCATTCAAACTGACTCAAGGAGAGCAGCAAGAGATCCCTTAATACAATGTGTATACATTATGGTACTGACACCACATGCCAATGTTTAGTCACAAATAAAAACTATGAAAATGACTTTTTAAATAATTCCAGTATTAGAGATATAACTGATTCAAAAACTAAAGAACACTAGCCAGAATTAACAATTATTACTATAAATAACCTCAAAGTGTTTCTTAAGTTTCCTCCTGATGTCATGATAGCCTTTGGGTAGGTGGTTTTTGTGAAGTTGGTGCAGCTCTGGAAAATTCACTCCCTCCCAAGTGCAAGGCCAAAAGAGAAAGCTTCTGCAATGACACGGCTTCATGGCAAATAAAGTTCAAGAAGTAAAAATGAGTCCACAGGCAAATTCTTCTTGCCAACAGTGAATATAAATCAAAAGTGAGAAGCATAAATCACAGAGCTTAACAATAATAGAGCTATAGGAGTGACTGGTATCTAATTGGTCTCATAGAAAGCAAACAGTGGTGTCCTCTTTCTGGAGATAATACATTAAAGCAAGAGCAGAACGAAAACTTCGGCAACCCGAAGAAAACAAATCCCAAATGAAGAACAGTGACTGAGATAGAAATGGTCACAAACGAGGAATGTAATTTTTTAGCTTTCTTCCACCTTTATTGTCCGTGGACTTCTTCAGAAAACCAGGACGCCTCCCCACGTCCTGGTTTTATAACTACATACAGGAAGTGATGTAAAATCCTTGATCCACATTTTCATTCATGTTTTTATATAAAAAAACAATAACACATAGTTTATGTTTTAGTCTCATAACACAAAACATGTGAAATTGTCGAATCCGACACAATTATGTTAAAACCAATATTGAAAAAAATGCCTTAAAAAAGGCATACTAAAAATCATAATAATGACAGTTTATGCCATAAATGAGATGTTCTATTATACATGAATTGTTGAATATGAGACTGAATAGCTGAAAACTTCCATGTCAATAACAATTCTAAATGAAAAATGTCAAATACATGAACATACTCCCTATGATTTCGAAGAACCGTGTTTATATTATTGGTGAAAATAACTAACTTGATCGAACTTGGCGTTGAACACTAAAAACTAACTGATCGCTATATTGGCTAGATCTATCTAATGTACCTAGATGTGTGGCCACCTAATAAGTGATGTGCCAAAGCTGTGCAGACTCAGCATGGGCCTCTGCCAATTGACCAGTCGCCTCGCCAGAGTGTGTATATATATAGGTCCTATCTAGACTGATACCATGCTGCTAAGAGTACTGGACATACCATGGCATACCTATCACAGGTCCATTGGTATGGATGAGCAACCCGTCCGTACTTATTTTGTCATGGTTAGGTTCATGCAAGGCAGTTTCATTGTCAGGCAGTTAGGAGTTTTTACCTCCTTATCATTGATAGTGGATAGAGTTTTCATCTCCTAGTAACAGTAGGTTTATAGCATAGCCAATATAGTGATCAGTTTTTAGTGTTCCACGCTAAGTTCGATCAAGTTAGTTATTTTCACCAGTATAATAATATAAACACGGTTCTCCGAATTCATAGGGAGCATATTCATGTATTTTTTATTCAGAATTGTTATTGACATGGAAGTTTTTAGCTATTCAGTTTCATATTTAACAATTCATATATAACATAACATCTTATTGATGGCATAAATTGTCATTATTATGATTTTTAGTATGCCTTTTTTAAGGCATTTTTTTCAATATTGGTTTTAGTATAACTGTGTCGGATCCGATAATTTCACAAGTTTTGTGCTACAAGATTAAAACATAAACTATGTGTTATTGTTTTTTTATATAAAAACAAGAATGAAAATGTGGATCAAGGATTTTACATCACTTCCTGTATGTAGTTATAAAACCAGGCGTGGGGCCCTGGTTTTCTAAAGAAGTCCGGACAATAAAGGTGGAAGAAAGCTAAAACCATTCTCGCTTGACCATTTTTATCTCAGTCATTGTTCTTCATTTGACATTAAAGCAAGAGCTCATACTCTCTGTTGTCTGAATCAGTGCTGTGCTGAGGAATGCATTAATAGAATGGACATATTCAAGCTTAAGTAACTTTAAGTCTACAGCTGGCTTAGCCTCTTACAGAGATGGCATAGTCTGTATGCAAAATTATGCTGACTTAGGACCTTGTCTGCTATCTCTTCCATGTACAAGTTAAGGGAAATTGTTTGAATTAGCCACAAACCAAGATATTATTGTTAACCTGCAGAAGGGTGATATTACATGGGTCATAAATTATATTGGTAGAATTCTCAGTGGGTCTATATTACATCATCGAACTAAAACAAGTTTGAATGTTGTAATATTGAACCCTAAAGTCCGAAAGTTGAAAACAGCGAAGCCACGGCACATTGACTTTTTTCTCAGTGAAAAAAATCGGTGGGCCATTTTCAGGGCTCTCTTATTGCTGTCTGTGGTGTGATCTCGGAGTTGGTATATTTAAGTAGGAGGGTGTAGGGGGCAGAGCCACCTACGGTGGGGTGTGTGGAAGCACCCCACTTTAAAGTTTAAGGTTATTTTTTTTTTCTTATGGAACAGTGATTTTTTTTCCACTGGGAAAAAATCACTGTTCTGTGTTTTTGATTTTGTTGGGTTTCAGACTTTAGGGTTCAATATTACAACGATCAAACTTTTGTTAGTTCAACATTGTGATATAGACCTTTCTCAGTGCACTCTCTGAGGTATGCCAAACATCAACCACTGTCTATCTGCTTGAGTTAACTAATAACCTATTTAATAAGCCAGCATCAAGCTATCTCAAAATCCACATTTCGCTCATCCTGCAGTGTTTCATTAAATAATTACACCATCATGGTAAAGTTGTTAGTTTCACACAAGAAAGATCAAACAGCAGGTATAAATAAACAATTTAAAAATAGAGGATGCAATACTGACTCTTGTGGACCTTTAAAACCCCTGCCTCAGAGTGGTTAGATGCAGAATAGACATGAAAGGTCCTGTTGGAAATATATGAGATGAATAATTTACAATCATGTTGCTAACACCACAGGATGTCTATATTTTGAGTAGCACCTTTTGATCAACTATTTCAAAGGCCCTTCCGAGATGCAGGAAGGGAACCCATGATAAAATTCTCTTTTACATGAAACCACATAGTTCATTGTTAATTTAAACAAATCATCATTGACAATGGTACAAAGATCCAAAGGCCTTTGGGGATTTTGTATTTTGGGAAGCAAAATAACCTTATAATGTTTATAGCTGAAAGGAATTATTCCAGTGGTAAGCAAAAACTGAGGGTATGGATCACAAACTTGTCAATAACAGAGTTAATAGGTCCAAAGGTGTTTAAGATGAAGGCTTGAGGGACAACATTCTTGGTGACTGAAACATTTTTTGTTTGTTCCAATGCAGGAAATAAAAACAGGTAAGCAGTGATAAGTTCACATAATACAACTAGAACTGGAAACTATTGCATTAGCATTAAGAAAGGATAGTGCTGAAGTATGGAGTACTACAAAGATAACTTCTTCATGTTTTTTTTTTTTTTTTTTTTTTTTTTTAATGGAGTCGCTATGAGACATGACTATTAAGTATCCTCACTCACTTGCCTTATCAACCTATTAATTCCTCTTTGAGGCAAGTACCAGGACCATTTGTTTCCCCTTGGACCACAGGCTGTATCCTTGAGGGCAATAGCTTCCCTTTCTTGCTGGTTTTCTTGGCAGCCATGTCTCAAACACATAATACCCACATGATAACATGATTACAGTCAGAGACCCAGTCATAAGCCTCTGTGTTAACCAAAGTATTACACTGACACTGATGGACTTTTTTCAGGGTCATTCCACTGCTATAGAGCTCATAAGTGGCAACAAGTTACAAAAACTGATTTTACTACACAACAAAAACTGGATAATAAACACCGTTCTAACAGACAGAAGTATTTTGTAAAATATAAATGACTGTTTAAGTATGGATGAATGTTGGGGAGATCATGTTTATTTCCAATATGTTCAAGATTTAAAAATGTTTACAGATTACTTGTTGCTTGAGGGCTTTCATAAGAAGGAGATAGAAAGTATTAGTATGAAAGCAGTATGCACTTGTTAGTAGAAAGATGACTGAAAGTATAGAAAACGATGTAGCAGTTTGTGCAGAGATTCGAACAAAAGGACATTGGGGATGCATAAGAGGAAGGAGGTGGGAAAGCATAAAAGTAAATGGAAAATTCTAGAGGATGAATGAGGAGAAGATATTCATGTATTGTTTTGGTAATAATGAGATCTGCTTAAGGGAATCCATAGAAAATCAATAAGGTCTTATGTGCAGAGAAGTACAGTTGCATGTATTAGGTAATCCTTGTGAAACATTTACATTGGCTTTCTTTAAATAGATATTTTTGGGGGTTAACATGAATTTATGACAGGAGGGGATGTTTTTCAAGTTAGTAGTAAGGGGTTCACATATTAATGGAACTATATCTGAGAATGAGTGGTCTGTTCAGTGCAATTATTATGAGAAGTTTAAAAAGGGGGGGGTGAGATATAGGGCTGTAGTTGTGAATATCTTGCTTTGCTGGTAACCATTTACAAAAGGTGTTATTTCCATTTGCATTGCTAGTAGTTTCTTTCATTTTCTGTGCTATTTAGGCTAAAGAGAACAGTTGTGTACTGCAACATATAGTGAACTCTGCTCAGATTAACATCTCTCTTGTTTGATTGGCCAATATAGTGTCATTTAACAAAGGGGATGCTATACTCAAGTGGCCAGCACTCATTCCCATTATGAAATCCCTTCCATTAGATCATGATTCATTTCTATAATGCTCTTGTTTTTGTAATGGGCAGGCTGTCTGAAATTGGTGCAGGTTGTCTTACATCTAATACCATGGCATGTTCACCCATGCCAGTGTTTTTTTTTATTTTCCCTGCTGTTGTATTTAGTTATTATTTGACTATCCTGCACTGGTAACACCTCATGATTGCTCCCTACCACAGCAGCAGCTGTTACATCTTCCCTTCTCATCTTTCCAAAGAAGAACCATGGTTGTATTTTGTAACTGTAAAAAGCAGAGAGAGCTGTTTATGTATTGTATTCATTTGAGTTTGATTACTGATTAAGTTGACAGGTCAATAAACCCTCTTCTACCATGATCAGGGAACCATGGTGCAAGACACAAACATAAATGTATACATAGACTAAAGTATACAAAGAGTTATACATGATACAGTAACAAAGTAGAGGCAATACATTTGTCTACTTACAATTAAAATGCAAGTGATATTATTATTATTATTTAATGTATGTACTATTAAGGTAGGCATTCAACCGGTGGACATTTGTTAAAAGTATCCCACGGATTCAGTAAACGTCCATGCCAGAATAGCTTATTCCTGCATGGAAGCGACCATTTAGGAGCAGCACGGCAGTGCACTATGCATAGTAATGAAGGCGTGCTGCCTGAGCTCCTAAATGGACACGGAGCATGGGCACAGTGCAGGGGGCGTGTCTGAGAGCAGAGATCCCACAATATACATGTCCCCACAGTCAAGAACTGCAGTTTAGCAGAGTTGAGTTTATAAAAGCAATGTTTAAAATATAATAATATAAACAAAATTTTTTTTTTATCAAACAGATTAAATTTAACCGGATGTGCACTGGTTTTCCGATTGCTTAGCTACATATAATGTAGCTTAAATGGCATAAGAAATAAATAATAAATAAATAAATATCAAGATACATGCAAATGAAGCAGTACTGCAGTAGTGTAGTGGTCAGAGCATTTGCTTTACAAGCGGTCATTCCCAGTTCGAGTCTCAGTCTACTACATTCCATTTTCCATGTCACTTCACTTTGTGAACAATATTTGTTGTTGTATAACCTACTAAATAACATATATTTTTGAACTGGAGTACTGCATTAAATGCAGGTGTGAGGTGTCATTATAATAATGTTGTAAAATCCACAGATAAACACAAGTGCTCCATACAGTATATATACACATGAATCAGGGATACAAATCGAAGGTATAATGTGTAATTAATGATAAATCCATACAGTGTCCAAATCCACCACCTTCCCAAGAACCATGTTACATTTCTGTCTAAATTAGTGCGGGGGTAAGGAGGGGTAAGCACTGTTAAGCAGTAGTAAGTGGGAGTAAGCATATTTAAGTAGCAGTAAGTGGGTTTAAGCCTCTTTGCATGGGGTAAGCAATGCACACACAGGTTAAGCAATATTGAAGCTAACCCTCTGTAAGCATATTTAACTGGAAGTTAGCATTGCTTACCATCATGCAAACCCGGGCAAACCCGCTTACAATTGGTTAAAACTACCTTCATCACTCTTCGTATCCAACAGCTGCTGTTCTGCCGGGCAACAAAATAAACAGCCCTTGCAGGTCTTGAACCCAGGACCCTGTACACTATAGTCACTGCAGTAAAACAGCAAGCCATTACAGCAGTACGTAAGATTGAGGTATCACCAAACAGATCCCCACTATAGGAAAATCAAACTTAACATGTGAAAGGAATCTATATACAGTTTTATGTTGTATAACCTACTGCATAACATAAATATGTGAACTGGAGTACTGCATTAAGTCCAGATGTGAGGTGTCATTTTAATAAAGTGTTGGAATCCCCTAATAAACACAAGGACCTCATACAGTGTACGTACACATGAATCATGGATACCAAACACATATATAACATGTAATGAATAATAAATCAATACCAGACAGCAAATAGTATGCAAATTATAAATTAAGCAATGATGAGCATTGCACAGCCCTGCTTACTAGGTGTAAGCAATGTGTAGGCTAGCTAAATCAGTTTGCCCATTGGTATACCCCTTTAAGCAATGCCAGCCTTAGGTAAGCAGGTTTGCTTACCATTTTCAAAACCGTCCAATCATGGCAAAGTGTGGGGAAATCGGCCCTATTTAAACCCAACAGGCAGGAATACATCTCATAACTTGTTGCAGCTTCCTCCTGTAGGCACTATTGCCAGTGTGGGAGAAGGAGTGCACTTCCAGGCACAGTGCTGGGGCATCCAGGAGTCCAAGGTCATGGCAGGACTCCTTGTTAAAAACCATGACCAGAGACTGCTGCAGGGCCAGTACCAGGGTTCCCAATATAAAGCGGAAGCCTGGGACCATCTCGCCCATGACCTCAGCAGTGCAACTGGCATACCTCGAACTGGTGAGCAGGTCAGGTATTACTATGCCGACCTGAAGCAGAGAAAGAGGAAACTCTTGGATCAGTGGATCCAAGAGGCTAGGTAGACGGGTGATGTCCCAACCATGTGTAAGTATCAGTCTACTACCTGTTTAATAATTGCCAGCTCATATATTATGGATAGGTATGGCTAAATATTCCTCTTATGTCTTTCACAGTGGCAGACGAGCTGGCTGTGAACCGTGAAGCTCATGCCTGTAGATTGCAGAGGTTGCATCGTGAGGCAGGTTAGTAATACTGTTGCATGTACTGTCATTAGAAATAAATCTAAAAGTAGTAGAAAGTTAATTGCCAGTATAAAACCTGTATTGTATATGGCATGTATTAAATACACCAGACAATATGGCAGGAAGAGTCTTATATAGGTTGTATGTAAATAAAAGTTTAACAGCCTGACAATAAAGGTCTAACTGCTGAAATGCTTGTGTTTACTCTGGTATCATATGGTAATGTAGTGTTGCAATCTCTTAATAGTACTGTTGTATTAATCACTGTTACCCACACTGTGCTAAATAAATAAAATCTGTAGGAATATCTGTATACGACTGTTGTAATCACAAGAGGTCATATTGTACAACTGAGAGAGACATAGACAGAAAACAGTGAAAAGACCAACAAGATAAACCAAATAGCACACTCAACTGAGACATGAACTGTTGTATTTTTAGCACACATAGCCATGGTTCAAATCCTGGGAGTGGCATTAAGATGTATGTCGAATCATACCACACAACTGTACAGATTTGTCCAGAATGTCCAGTTAATTGGCACATATCTGCTGCCTGTCACCCTGTCCCCCTGGCAAATCAGTGGGATGATCCCAGAAGTTTAGGCAGAAAATAATGACATACAACTGATTGTCAGACATCATAACTGACAGAAATATATGTATAAGAACAAACATGTCACTCTAGCAACTCACCAAAATGTTATGAGAGTAATAAGCAAAGTATGTCCCATCTCCACCCCCATGATGTGAAGCTATGACCAGAGTGTGTGCAGTAACAGAGTGAGACGTATGCGCATAATAATAATATGGAATCCAGTAATATGTGTGGCAACATTCAGGTAGTGCTAATAAACATTCTCCCCACATGTCTGTCAGATACGAAAACTCTGTCTAGAAATAAAAGATTGAAATCCTGGACTGGTACTGTTTACTCTGGTATTGTATGGCATTGCTGGTATTGCAGTTTCTCTGAATAATAAGGTATTACTCATCACTGTCATCCACACTGTGCTGCATAACAAAATTGTCTAAGAAACCCTGTATAAGTGTTGTAATTACAAGGTCAGATTGTAAAACCACAGGAGACTTATAGACAGAAATCAGAAAAGAGATACACAGCAATATCTATATAGCACACTCAGCTGTGATGCACACTGTTTTATTTTTAGCAGGCACAGCCATGGTTCGAATCTTGAGAGTGGTAGTAAGCTGTATGCAGAACCATATCCCTCAACTGTACAGATTTGTCCAGAATATCCAGTCAATTGGCCCATATCTGCTGGCTGTTACCCTGTCCCCCTGGCATATCAGAGTGCTAATCTCTGACATGTAGTCAGCATTTAATGTCATATAACTGACTGTCAGGCCTGTAAATATCTGGAAAATGTCTATGAAAACAAACCTGTCATTGTACAAGTCACCAAAGGTTTATGAGAGCAATAGTCAAAATATGTCCTGGTTTCACCTGCATGTTGTCAATACATGCCCAGAGTGTGTACAATAAGAGATGGACAGGTATGCATATAACATCAACCTGGAATCTGGGAATATGTATAGAAACAGTCAGGTAATGTTAGCAAACAATAACTCCACAGGTATACCAGGTAAGAGGTGTATACTGCAGGTAAAACTCAGTTCATGTATATAGTTGTCTACATCCATACCACTGTCCAAACTAAGGCCATAGAGTAGTGTAATAATACCTGTAAGGTACAGATCACAGCACTGACTAGGAAAGTAATAAGAACTACTACAGAGATATACAAGTTGTTAAATGACATCTTTCTCTCCCCCCCACCATATCTGCAACAATAAACTAAATACACAACTCAGTTGGTAAGTGCAATATTAAATCTACTGTTGGGACATATATCCTATTGTTTGATAAATATTGAAATTTGTTCTATGTATGTGCCACATTGAAATACTCCCACATTGCTGGCATGCTGCCATCAATGTACCCGCATGCTTTTGTAATGGCCACTGTGGTTCCAAATATGCATGTGTTCTGTTTGCTATGCAACTGTTCCATACCTGGTGTTTCAGGTTAATGGGAATATTTATGCATGTTGTTATACCTAATCCTGGAATGTGTTGACTATTACTAACCCACATATGTTGTAAAATTGAAACATCATAGCATGTTTGGGAAGGCCGGTCCCAGCGGACCCACCTGTCCCACCTCATCTGGCCGTGGCACCGGGCACCAGCATGTGCGGGGCCCACCCCTAAACCTCCGCATCTGTTGTTCCTGCACCACCTTCGGGTGGAACTGCCTCAGGGGATGGGATGTGCCCCCCCCCCCGGGAGCAGTCACGGACAGGATACTGTCACCCGTCGCCAGGTCCGGGGTCTGGTGTGTAGCGAGCTCCGCAGGGAGCTTGGAGATCTGCTACACCAGCTTGAAGGCAGTGTGGAGCAACTAGAGGGTCAGCCTGCCCCTCCTACTCAGCCCCCAGCACAGCCACCTTCAGAGTGGTGAAGGTGCAGTGGTGACTGCCCATGGGTGGGAACCTCAGTCCCACTGTTTCTAGAAGGAGGCTCATGGGCTTCTGACTTCCAAACACCCCTCCCCATCCAAGGTGTTTACCCCCCATATGTCTCATATACCACCCCTGTATACAGTCTTGTCTGTCTTGTCTATTATCCTACCCACCTACCTCCCCAAATATACCTACTATCCCTCCCCAGCATCCCATACATGTATGTCTACAGATATACAGACACCTATATGTGTGTATATATATATATATATATATATATATATATATATATATATATATATATAAAACTCATAATATATATATATATATATATATATATATATATATATATATATATATATATATATATATATATATATATATACACACACACACACATATATATGTGTGTGTGTGTGTGTGTGTGTGTGTGTGTGTGTGTGTGTGTGTGTATGTCTACATACATATACAAACACACACACACATATGTATATAAATACATGTTCCCTAGTTTTGCATCACAGTGCTGCATGCTATGTGCGAGGGAACATCACACATATCAGTACACACACATATATATACAGCAGTAAGTTTGTGCAAAATGGATGGTTATGTCACGTGTGAACCTCGTGTTGGGAACACATTGCCCTTGTTTGTGAAGGTGGGATTGGGAATTTGGGGAAGGATAGCAGGTATATTTGTGGATGTGAGTTGGGTTGGAAGATAGAGAAGACAGCCTACAGGGGTGGTATATGACATATGTGGTGGGTAAACACCCTGGATGGGGAGTGTCATCTGCGATGTGGAAGCCCCATGAGCCCCCATATGGGAATAATGAGAACAAGGCTCCCACCCATGGCCAGTCACAACATTAGCTTCACGGCCCTGAAGGTGCCTGGGCTGCAGGCTGAGCAGGAGGAGCATGTGGACCCTGTGAGTGTGTACTGAGGGCCTCAAGGTCATCAAGCACATCCCCCAAGTCTCTGTGGAGCTCCCAATGTACCAGACCCTGTACCTGACCTCGGTTGACAGGATATTGTCTGTGTGTACTCCTGGGGGGGACACCATCCACTGAGGTGGTTCCAACTGAAGGTAGTGCAGGACCAGTAGATGAGGAGGCCCCAGGGTGGGTGCCACATCTGATATGGCCTGGCAACATGGCCAGATGAGGTGGGAGAGGTGGTTCTTCTGGCAACTGTTCCCTAAACATGGTATTGCATCACTGTTATAGAACATATGTAGGTAGTAATAGTCCACACATTCCTGGATCATGTCCAACAGCATGCATAGATATCCCCAATAATACAAAACAACAGATGTGCAGCAATCACATAGCAAACAGACCACGTGCATATATGGTACCATACAGGACCTTACAATGGCACGCAGGTAACATTGTCCATAACAGGCCAGCAATGATTGTGTCCCCACAGGGAACATGGCTACAAACACATAACACAAAGTGTGGTACAATACGATATATGTCCCAATGGTAGGCATTCTGTTGACATACCTATTGAGTTGTAAGATCAGATTGTTGTTGCAGATATGGTGGGGGGAGACAGAGATGTCTATTAAAAACTATGATAATCTTGCTGTATGAGGTGCTCAGACCTGTTTCCATCTTTATGTCTTTCAGGCAAGATGTCCCATGAGAGGCTTCCTATTTATATGGTGGATGAGAATGAGGTCATCATCACACACCTGGTGCAGCACTACCAGGTGTTGTTTGACCAAACAGCCCATGAGCAGCATGAGCGGACCGCCCTGTGGAATGGTCTTGTTCACAGGGTAAACAATGTCGGCCTGCATAACCGCAGTTATAAGTAGGTCCGGCATTGTTGCACAGACCTAATTCACAATGCCCGTCGGCATGCTGCTGCAGTCAGGGGGATCAGCTCACAACAGGGGGGGGGTCATGCCATCCAGCCCCCCTGACACATATTGAGGAGCTCCTTGCCAGCGCCGGGGCACCTGTCCTCCCGCACACACAACACCTGGTGGAGAGCATAGTGGAGGTAGGTGCTACCCACACAATGGCAGAGGAACGTGCGGGTAAGGCCACAGAACACATCAGTAGACCACTGTTGTGTAGCCATCCGCATCTGTACAGTTAGATCATGCATATGTGAGATGACATATATACATATATATATATATATATATATATATATATATATATATATATATAATCTGTTGCTGCATAACAGTAATAAACAGATGTGCATAATCTGTAGTATTGTGAGCTTGTACTGTTGATATACTGTAATGCTGCACCCACCCTGCACCAATGCCACAGCTGTGGCTACTGACATCACATCTCTCACACACTTATGTAGATCCTTCTAGTATACCTCCAAGGCAGCAGCCTGTAGCTGGTGAGTGTGGTGTTTCTTCATGTTTGCTAATACACCAGTCATGTTATGGCTATGGGATATTCCATGCACACATTTAACACACCTACCCATAATGCATGCTGTACATGTTCATATATTGTTGCTGTTAACTGCACTGCATCATAGTGGGCAGCATGATGGTGTATCTGAAGGGTATGTCAGACTCCTGCAATATAACTAACATCCTGTCATTGCAAAATGTGTGCACAGAGATGAACATAATGGTGGGACAAATGGCCTACAGTAGGGACATGTGTGAAACATCACCCTTATACAGTGCTACAACAGTGTATATACCAGTATTACAATAGCAACTGTTACAGATCTACACTACGGCATATCACAATACAGCAGTCCACAACCCTTACAACCTGCAGTGTGGTCCTAACATGAGCAATGAGTGTGTAATATGGAATAGTATGTTAGGACAGCAAATACAGGGAATAAATACCTTCACAAACACTGGAAGCATATGTGTGCACACACTCCAGATAAAATATAGTGGAAGCAGCTGTTGAGGTACTGACTGCATGCATTTGTCATGGAAATGCACATTCCAGCAAGTACACGTCCCCAATGTCACACCAAGAAATAGTCTGCTGTCCAAGACGTTTGGCCATCAAATGTGCCCACTTACCTGCAACAAAGGCAGCCATGGCTTGCACACATCTTACATGCCATGGCATGGGCCCCATACCCAACAGGTAGCACCCAGGAGTTGGACATGTAGCCATACCTCACCATTGCATATACCATGGTAAACAGTGCAGATAGTCATGCATGTGGCGAGGAGGTATGGGACAAGAATAATGTAGGAAATGAACAGATGGCCATCCAAGACAAATTATGTCACATGTGTCAAACTGGTCATACAGGCTGCCTAGTAATATGCCACAACACTGACGGGGTTGCAGGAATGTCTAGCAAGTACTAGCTGTGCACTACCTGTGTCAGGAATTGCCTGGACTCTGCAAACATGTGGCCCATGGGTTAGGGTAAACAGATGTGACAGTTGTACCACAGGAAACATCAGCCAGGCTTCTCTACAGGTAGCATATGCATAACAGAAGAGGTCCCCAAAAGGCATGCATTGCAATGTGTACTGGTGTACCAAGACCACTATGGAAACCTACAGACAGTATCACGCAAGATACATGTGCTGCACAACCAATACTTCACCCCACCTCAGGCCCACCATCCCCATCTGTAGAGTGCCGGTGCCAGTGTACACCTGTATGTTTGCCATTCATTAGCTGGGATTAGGCTGTTACATGTGGTGTTCGGTGTTTGGGACACTGCAAGCTGACACACATGTGTAGACCATAGTTGTCAAGCATCTGCAAAAAGGCTGAAGGTGGGGAGGGGGTGTCATCATGACACAACAGTGCACTGCAGCAGGAATCCAAAGGATGCTATGAATGGCTTTATCTGCACACCGTCAGGGTCAGGAACTGTGGCAGACATAACCCTGACTCCACAGCAACAGTGACGGCAGTGTGTGAACTCCAAGGGATGTGCACATGAGTTGACCTTGCAATCATGCAGAGTTGGGGGACATGTGTAGGGCAGACTGAACATATACGGGCAAATGCAGATGGCCCATGCTAGTATACCCCTGCCAGGAATAGTGACTGCTGTAGTACATATAACAGTAGGTGCAACAAACCATCATGATAAGGGCGTGCACACATATGCATCCACGAAGTGTATGCATCTCAATCAGTATCAGCACAACTAACACATTTGTTTGACACTGCATTTGGTTGTACAGGACATATATCACATATCAGGCTCATGTAATGTTAACATATGCAGTAATGAGGCTCCATGGCATATCAAGGAAAAGTGTGTGATATCAATAAGGGTGTGTACACCCCCCATAGCCACAGTAAGGTTTGACGGTTGTCATTGCAATAGTATTGTATTGGTCATGCATGCACCGCTGATGACATCTGTAAATCAGACATCAGACATTCACAAATGACATTTGTCCTCATATCATCCCAGGTATGTTTCGGACAAACACACAGGGACTGTGAGCAGCAGAGCAGACATAACTGACACAGTAATACACATTCAGCAATGGTGTGTACACCTGTGAGGTATGGTGCACAGTATATGGCAGGGTGCTGAATGGGTGCACAGCAATACTGTGTACATGGGTGCAGTGTTTTCTAGGGGTAGGGGCATCACCTACTAACACAGCCCATGCATCACACACATGTATACTGTTGCTAGCATGGATTGACTATAGCTGCACTTCATGCTGTTGCATACCATATGTTATGCATGTTGACAGATGGGTAATGGGAGTCTGTGTGCAATATCTTCGTGCAGCTTCACCTGTAATTGTGTGTGGGGGATATTTTGTCTGTAAGTGTAATCTGGTGGAGTGGAGGGGGGTTGATGCATGTAGGATGTGTGTGTGTATGTGTGTGTGTGTGTGTGTTTGTGTGTGTTCATGTATGCACATGTGTGATTGTGGGGTTGTTCATACGTCTCGACTTCCCTTTGAAATCGTGCAGTACATGGACATGGACTGACATATGACACACCGGGAATAATATGTTATGTTGATGGTATAATAAGGTCTGTAGCATGGAACATGCATTGGGAGGGAAACTAGACACCGGGTATACTGTTAAAATTGCAATCTGCAGAAAGGTGAATGAATACCCACGTATGGAGCACTACAGATGCATTTGGGAATTACTATACAACACCAGTGAATGTATACAAATATTACTGTTGTCCACATAATAAGTTAATTGAGCAATAGATCTTACATCTACTGAGCAATAGTTACTTATGACACTCCAGTGTGTGACATTATTGAGTGACTGTAGTAGCCCCTAACATATGGGGGCCATGCTCACAATGTCTGGATATACCCAGGGTGAACACTGGATGACAGCAGTGAGTCCTTGTAAAACCGACTCCAATCAAGTCAAAGAGGTAATGGAGTAACAGGTCATGTTTTGTGGTCACTTGTCTAGGCAATTAGAAGAATTATACATTAATGATTGGTATTAATGAGTGTAAGTTTTCAAGTGTGATGCAGGATGGGGAACTTAAGTGAATAAACTTGGGACAGTCTGTAAACTCAGGGACAGGAAAGTATTATGGTGGAATGTTGGGTCTATATTATAACATCAAAGTTCTCTAACATCTAATGTTATAATATCGAACCCATAATGTCGAAAGCTGAAAACAGCGAAGGTGCAGGACACCAAATTAGAAGTAAGGGGTTCACATATTAATGGAACTATATCTGAGAATGAGTGGTCTGTTCAGTGCAATTATTATGAGAAGTTTAAAAAGGGGGGGGTGAGATATAGGTCTGTAGTTGTGAATATCTTGCTTTACTGGTAACCATTTACAAAAGGTGTTATTTCCATTTGCAGAGCTGGTAGTTTCTTTCATTTTCTGTGCTATTTAGGCTAAAGAGAACAGTTGTGTACTGCAACATATAGTGAACTCTGCTCAGATTAACATCTCTCTTGTTTGATTGGCCAATATAGTGTCATTTTAACAAAGGGGATGCTATACTCAAGTGGCCAGCACTCATTCCTATTATGAAATCCCTTCCATTAGATCATGATTCATTTCTATAATGCTCTTGTTTTTGTAATGGGCAGGCTGTCTGAAACAGGTGCAGGTTGTCTTACATCTAATACCATGGCATGTTCACCCATGCCAGTGTTTTTTTTATTTTCCTTGCTGTTGTATTTAGTTATTATTTGACCATCCTGTACTGGTAACACCTCATGATTGCTCCCTACCACAGCAGCAGCTGTTACATCTTCCCTTCTCATCTTTCCAAAGAAGAACCATGGTTGTATTTTGTAACTGTAAAAGGCAGAGAGAGCTGTTTATGTATTGTATTCATTTGAGTTTGATTACTGATTAAGTAGACTGGTCAATAAACCCTCTTCTACCACGATCAGGGAACCATGGTGCAAGACACAAACATAAATGTATACATAGACTAAAGTATACAAAGAGTTATACATGATACAGTAACAAAGTAGAGGCAATACATTTGTCTATTTACAATTAAAATGCAAGTGATATTATTATTATTATTTAATGTATGTACTATTAAGGTAGGCATTCAACCGGTGGACATTTGTTAAAAGTATCCCACGGATTCAGTAAACGTCCATGCCGGAATAGCTTATTCCTGCATGGAAGCGACCATTTAGGAGCAGCACGGCAGTGCACTATGCATAGTAATGAAGGCGTGCTGCCTGAGCTCCTAAATGGACACGGAGCATGGGCACAGTGCAGGTGGCGTGTCTGAGAGCAGAGATCCCACAATATACATGTCCCCACAGTCAAGAACTGCAGTTTAGCAAGGTTGAGTTTATAAAAGCAATGTTTAAAATATAATAATATAAACACATTTTTTTTTTATCAAACAGATTAAATTTAACCAGATGTGCACTGGTTTTCCGATTGCTTAGCTACATATACTGTAGCTTAAATGGCATAAGAAGATAAATATCAAGATACATGCAAATGAAGCAGTACTGCAGTAGTGTAGTGGTCAGAGCATTTGCTTTACAAGCAGTCATTCCCAGTTCGAGTCTCACTCCACTACCTTCCATTTTCCATGTCACTTCACATTATGAACAATATTTGTTATTGTATAACCTACTAAATAACATATATTTTTGAACTGGAGTATTGCACTAAATGCAGGTGTGAGGTGTCATTATAATAATGTAAAATCCACAGATAAACCCAAGTGCCCCATATAGTATATATACACATAAATCAGGGATACAAATCGAAGGTATAATGTGTAATGAATGATAAATCCATACAGTGCCCAAACCCACCACCTTCCGAAGAACCATGTTACATTTCTGTCTAAATTAGTGCGGGGGTAAGGAGGGCTAAGCACTGTTAAGCAGTAGTAAGTGGGAGTAAGCATATTTAAGTAGCAGTAAGTGGGTTTAAGCCTCTTTGCATGGGGTAAGCAATGCACACACAGGTTAAGCAATATTGACGCTAACCCTCTGTAAAGCATATTTAACTGGAAGTTAGCATTGCTTACCATCATGCAAACCCGGGCAAACCCACTTACAATTGGTTAAAACTACCTTCATCACTCTTCGTATCCAACAGCTGCTGTTCTGCCCAGCAACAAAAATAAACAGCCCTTGCAGGTCTTGAACCCAGGACCCTGTACAATATAGTCACTGCAGTTAAACAGTAAGCCATTACAGCAGTACATAAGATTGAGGTATCACCAAACAGATCCCCACTATAGGAAAATCAAACTTAACATGTGAAAGGAATCTATATACATTTTTATGTTGTATAACCTACTGCATAACATAAATATGTGAACTGGAGTACTGCATTAAGTCCAGATGTGAGGTGTTATTGTACTAAAGTGTTGGAATCCCATAATAAACACAAGGACCCCATACAGTGTACGTACACATGAATCATGGATACCAAACACATATATAACATGTAATGAATAATAAATCAATGCCAGACAGCAAATAGTATGCAAATTATAAATTAAGCAATGATGAACATTGCACAGCCCTGCTTACTAGGTGTAAGTAATGTGTAGGCTAGTTAAATCAGTTTGCCCATTGGTATACCCCTTTAAGCAATGCCAGCCTTAGGTAAGCAGGTTTGCTTAGCATTTTCAAAACCGTCCAATCATGGCAAAGTGCAGGGAATTTTGGCCCTATTTAAACCCAACAGGCAGGAATACATCTCATAACTGGTTGCAGCTTCCTCCTGTAGGCACTATTGCCAGTGTGGGAGAAGGAGTGCACTTCCAGGGGCAGTGCTGGGGCATCCAGGAGTCCAAAGTCATGGCAGGACTCCTTGTTAAAAACCATGACCAGAGACTGCTGCAGGGCCAGTACCAGGGTTCCCAATATAAAGCAGAAGACTGGGACCATCTCACCCATGACCTTACCAGTGCAACTGGCATACCTCGAACTGGTGAGCAGGTCAGGCATCACTATGCGGACCTGAAGCGGAGAAAGAGGGAGCTCTTGGATCATTGGATCCAAGAGGCTAGGTAGACGGGTGATGTCCCAACCATGTGTAAGTATCAGTCTACTACCTGTTTAATAATTGCCAGCTCATGTATATTATGGATAGGTATGGCTAAATATTTCTCTTATGTCTTTGACAGTGGCAGATGAGCTGGCTGTGAACCGGGAAGCTCATGCCTGTAGATTGCAGAGGTTGCATCATGAGGCAGGTTAGTAATACTCTTGGATGTACTGTCATAAGAAATAAATCTAAAAGTAGTAGAAAGTTAATTGCCAGTATAAAACCTGTATTGTATATGGCATGTATTAAATACACCAGACAATATGGCAGGAAGAGTCTTATATAGGTTGTATGTAAATAAAAGTTTAACAGCCTGACAATAAAGGTCTAACTGATGGAATGCTTGTGTTTACTCTGGTATCATATGCAATCTCTTAATAGTACTGTTGTATTAAGCACTGTTACCCACACTGTGCTACATAAATAAAATGTGTAGGAATATCTGTATATGACTGTTGTAATCACAAGAGGTCAAATTGTACAACTAAGAGAGACATAGACAGAAAACAGTGAAAAGACCAACAAGATAAACCAAATAGCACACTCAACTGAGACATGGACTGTTGTATTTTTAGCACACACAGCCATGGTTCAAATCCTGGGAGTGGTATTAAGATGTATGCCAAATCATACCCCACAACTGTACAGATTTGTCCAGAATGTCCAGTTAATTGGCACATATTTGCTGCCTGTCACCCTGTCCCCCTGGCAAATCAGTGGGATGATCCCAGAAGTTTAGGCAGCAAATAATTTATTTATTTTATTTATTTTTATTTTATTTTACATTTGTTAACTGGGCTAGTCTAACTGGATATATTTCCATTTTCAGTAGAGGCCCGGGGAGAAAAGCTCCACATAGAGAAAAATGACAGTTTCATAATATAGCACATTTAAATATTAATGGAGAAGGAGGTGGAAATAAGCAAATATTCAGGAAGACATCACAGGCATTACTATTGACATGACAATACTATGATTCACCATTCTCACTCACGAAATAACAATTAAACTTATTTCACATTGTTTTATAGGAAGATTATATAAGGGAGATTAAAGAGAAAGAGGAAAAATATACAGAAAAAATAGAGAGAGTAGAGTCGTAAAAAAGACAAAAATACTTTCAGACAAAGAAAGGCATCTAAAGATGGAGAGGGAAAACTAAAAGAGCTAGATCTTATAGAGTGAAGATAATAAGGCTAGTAGAAGAAAAGAAGGAAGAAGGAGAGGAAGGTGGAGGAGTAGAGGGGAACATAGGGAGATTTAGTCGGGGTAACAACAGGGACATAACCATTGATTTTTAAGGTAAGTTTTGAGTTTTTGTTTGAACAGAATAGGATTTGGAATAGAAGTAAGTTCAGTAGGAAGTTGATTCCAGTGTTTACCAAGGTTAGAGAAAAGGGAGTCACCAGCAAGGTTGTTTGATTTAGTTAAAGTTACAAGAAGTTTGGTGGAGGACGAAGTGAGTTCAGGTTAGAGTAAGGGGTTAGAAGTTTGGAAAGTGCAGGAGTGTTATTAGGTAGATAGAGAGCTCTTTGGACAAAGGAAAGTTGGGAGAGAAGTAGCATATTTTCTAATTCTAGCCATTGAAGTTGCTGAAGGTTCAGGCAGTGGTGAGTTCTAAATTGATTGCCAGTTACAAATCTAGCAATACTGTTATAAGTATTTGCCAATTTTGAGAGATTGTTTTTCTTCAGATTAGTGTAAATTGGTGAGGCATAGAGTAGAGTTGAAATAAGGTGGGAGTAGGCAAGAGTAGCTTTGGCTGCGGGGTTAGGAATGTTCTAATTCTGTAGAGGGAGCCCAGTTTTCTGTTTACGGTTTAGTGGTATTATTGATGTGATAATCATAGGTAAGGTTGTTGTCGATCATGACTCCTAACAGTTTGGTAGTGGAGTCAGCTGATATGAGGGTGCCATTAATAGATGAGATGGAGAAATCTAAAGTGGGGACTTAGCAGTAGGTTTAAAGAGGAGGAGTTTTGTTTTATTCATTTAAGAGTAGGCAGCGTTTAGGAACCATGCTTCTACTGTGTGGAATACATTTTGTGTAATAGTTTGAAGTTCTGGAATGTTTTTAGCAGAGCAAATAAGAGTGGAGTCATCAGCATATTGTATGCATGTAGCTTGTGGAATAGCTGCTTGAAGGTCATTTATAAAAAGGGAGAAAAGGAGAGGCCCAAGAATAGAGCCTTGTGGGACACCGAGAGAAATAGGAAGGAGAGAGGAGACATACAACTGATTGTCAGACATCATAACTGACAGAAATATATCTATAAGAACAAACCTGTCACTCTGGCAACTCACCAAAATGTTATGAGAGTAATAAGCAAAGTATGTCCCATCTCCACCCCCATGATGTGAAGCTATGACCAGAGTGTGTGCAGTAACAGAGTGAGACGTATGTGCATAATAATAATGTGGAATCCACTAATATGTGTGGCAACATTCAGGTAGTGCTAATAAACATTCTCCCCACATCTGTCAGATACGAAAACTCTGCCTAGAAATAAAAGATTGAAATCCTGGACTGGTACTGTTTACTCTGGTATTGTATGGCATTGTTGGTATTGCAGTTTCTCTGAATAATAAGGTATTACTCATCACTGTCATCCACACTGTGCTACATAACAAAGTTGTCTAAGAAACCCTGTATAAGTGTTGTAATTACAAGGTCAGATTGTAAAACCACAGGAGACTTATAGACAGAAATCAGAAAAGAGATACACAGCAATATCTATATAGCACACTCAACTGTAATGTACACTGTTTTATTTTTAGCAGACACAGCCTTGGCTCAAATCTTGAGAGTGGTAGTAAGCTGTATGCTGAACTATATCCCTCAACAGTACAGATTTGTCCAGAATGTCCAGTCAATTGGCCCATATCTGCTGGCTGTTAGCCTGTCCTCCTGGCATATCAGCGTGCTAATCTCTGACATGTAGACAGCATTTAATGTCATATAACTGACTCTCAGGCCTGTAAATATCAGTAA
>NC_056742.1:233260718-233285718 GCF_019279795.1 Protopterus annectens
CATTCATTAGCTGGGATTAGGCTGTTACATGTGGTGTTCAGTGTTTGGGACACTGCAAGCTGGCACACATGTGTAGACCATAGTTGTCAAGCATCTGCAAAAAGGCTGAAGGTGGGGAGGGGGTGTCATCATGACACAACAATGCACTGCAGCAGGAATCCAAAGGATGCTATGAATGGCTGTATCTGCACACAGTCAGGGTCAGGAACTGTGGCAGACATAACCCTGACTCCACAGCAACAGTGACGGCAGTGTGTGAACTCCAAGGGATGTGCACATGAGTTGACCTTGCAATCATGCAGAGTTGGGGGACATGTGTAGGGCAGACTGAACATATACGGGCAAATGCAGATGGACCATGCTAGTATACCCCTGCCAGGAATAGTAACTGCTGTAGTACACATAACAGTAGGTGCAACAAACCATCATGATAAGGGCGTGCACACATATGCATCCACTAAGTGTATGCATCTCAGTCAGTATCAGCACAACTAACACATTTCTTTGACACTGCATTTGGTTGTACAGGACATATATCACATATCAGGCTCATGTAATGTTAACATATGCAGTAATGTGGTTCCATGGCATATCAAGGAAAAGTGTGTTATATCAATAAGGGTGTGTACACCCCCCATAGCCACAGTAAGGTTTGACGGATGTCAGTGTAATAGTATTGTATTGGTCATCATGCACCACTGATGACATCTGTAAATCAGACATCAGGCATTCACAAATTAGATTTGTCCTCATATCATCCCAGGTATGTGTCGGACAAACACATAGAGGCTGTGAGCAGCAGAGCAGACATAACTGACACAGTAATACACATTCAGCAATGGTGTGTACACCTGTGAGGTATGGTGCACAGTATATGGCCGGGTGCTGAATGGGTGCACAGCAATACTGTGTACATGGGTGCAGTGTTTTCTAGGGGTAGGGGCATCACCTACTAACACAGCCCATGCATCACACACATGTATACTGTTGCTAGCATGGATTGACTATAGCTGCACTTCATGCTGTTGAGTACCATATGTTATGCATGTTGACAGATGGGTAATGGGAGTCTGTGTGTAATATCTTCGTGCAGCCTCACCTGTAATTCGGTGTGGGGGTATTTTGTCTGTAAGTGTAATCTGGTGGAGTGGGGGGTTGATGCATGTAGGATGTGTGTGTGTGTGTGTGTGTGTGTGTGTGTGTGTGTGTGTGTGTGTGTGTGTGTGTGTGTGTGTGTTTGTCTGTGTTCATGTATGCACATGTGTGATTGTATGGTTGTTCATACATCTCGACTTCTCTTTGGAATCGTGCAGTACATGGACATGGACTGACATATGACACACCGGGAATAATATGTTAAGTTGATGGTATTATAAGGTCTGTAGCATGGAACATGCATTGGGAGGGAAACTAGACACCAGGTATACTGTTAAAATTGCAATCTGCAGAAAGGTGAATGAATACCCACGTATGCAGCACTACAGATGCATTTGGGAATTACTGTACAACACCAGTGAATGTATCCAAATATTACTGTTGTCCACATAATAAGTTAATTGAGCAATAGATCTTACATCTACTGAGCAATAGTTACTTATGACACTCCAGTGTGTGACATTATTGAGTGACTGTAGTAGCCCCTAACATGGGGGCCATGCTCACGATGTCTGGATATACCAGGGTGAACACTGGATGACAGCAGTGAGTCCTTGTAAAACTGACTCCAATCAAGTCAAAGAGGTAATGGAGTAACAGGTCATGTTTTGTGATCACTTGTCTAGGCAATTAGAAGAATTATACGTTAATGATTGGTATTAATGAGTGTAAGTTTCCAAGTGTGATGCAGGATGGGGAACTTAAGTGAATAAACTTGGGACAGTCTGTAAACTCAGGGACAGGAATGTATTATGGTGGAATGTTGGGTCTATATTATAACATCAAAGTTCTCTAACATCGAATGTTATAATATCGAGCCCGTAATGTCGAATGCTGAAAACAGCGAAGGTGCAGGACACCAAATTTTTTCCCAGGGAAAGAATTTGGTGGGCCGTTGCTGTAGCTTCACTGTTTTAAGTGTTCGATATGTTGGAACATTACGGTTCAGGTTCAGGTAAGTGTGCGATTGTGGGCAGGTTAGGGTTAGGGGCGGGTTAGGTGAGTTAGGGTTAGGGCACAAGTCAGGTAAGTGTGCAATTGTGTGTAGGTTAGGGTTAGGGTTAGGGCGTGGGTGAGGTGACTGTGTGATAGTGACGGACCTTAGGGTTAGGATTGGGTTAAGGTAAGTGGATAGCTAGTACTGTATGTAAAGTTTAGTTTAGGTATAGGATTTTAAGTGTATGTGTGTGGATGGCTGTTTTTTGTGTGTGTGCTGTGTGTATGTTTCTCGGAATAGCAATTTTTTTCCCTGGGAATAAATTCACTATTCTGACTGTTCGATGTTTTCAGACTTTGGTGTTTAGGGTACGATATTATAACATTCGGTGTTAGAGAACTTCGATGTTATGATATAAACCCTGAATGCCAGTGTGTGTGTGTGTGTGTGTGTGTGTGTGTGTGTGTGTGTGTGTGTGTGTGTGTGTGTGTGTGTGTGTGTGTGTGTGTGTGTGTGTGTGTGTGTGTGTGTGTGTGTGTGTGTGTGTGTGTGTGTGTGTGTGTGTGTGTGTTTGTGTGTATGTGTATGTGTGTGTATATGTGTGTACTGTTAAGCAATGACATACAGGTCTTAAGGTGCATTTCTTAGGTTCATAGTTTCATAGGTAGGTACTAGGCTTTCTGCCCAAAGGCATTTATAACCCTAGCTGGAATGTGTTGGATTTTGCCACTCCCTTAGATTAGTTCCCTGTGCCTCTGTCCAGCAGAGCCATTGAAGTGATCCCTGGGGTAAACTTTCTGTTTCCCATCTACTTGTCAAGGTTTCTCTTGAAGAGGGTTAGCGAGGAGCTCTGCCTAATGTAGATTGGAATCTTGTTCCAGAGCATGGGATGTCTCTGGGACAGGAATCTTTCCCTCCAGCACGTCCTATTTTTTGTTGTGGTGAGGTTTAGATCCCTGGAGCATGTGGCTCGAGGGGATATAGTTTTCTTTAGCTGGAGCATGTCCATTAATTCTGGGTTGGACATGGCCTTGTATGTCAGGCAGAGATCACCTCTGAGTAGGCAGTATGCAACCGAGTACAGCCGGAGTTTCTTCAGTAGAGCTTCATAGGGCATCTGCTTGAGGCCAGTGATCCTCTTGGTGAGGTACTTCTGTGGTCTTTCCAGTTGTAGCAGGTGTCTTGTAAGGTACACCCCAAATGGGGCATTGTACTTTATGATGGGTCTGATGAGTGATGCATAGAGGGGCCCAATGACATTTTTTGATCTGGATGCAAACCCTTTTGTGATTAGGTGGGCCACATAGAAGGATTTTCTAACCACTTTGGCAATGTGATTATCAAAGGAGAGGTTACTATCTACTTGGGTCCCCAGATCCCTTATTACATTTTCCATATTTAGGGGGCTACCACCTATGTGGTAGTTTGTAGGTACTTTGTTTTTTCCAAAGGGGATGACTATGCACTTTTTGGCATTTAGCTTGAGGCCATGGTTTTGACACCAGGTATCTGTCTCAGTGAGACCCTTTTGGAGGATGTCTGTGTCAGCCGGAGAGTCAGTTATAGCCCCTAGTTTGCAGTCAACTGTGAACTTTGTCAGCCATAGTCCTCCTGTGCTTGCCTGTATCTCTGAGAATACAGGATGGGACCTTAAGACTGAGCCCTGGGGAATGCCACTTGTAACCGGTTTAGAGTCAGACCTAGCTCCTGCAACTCTTACCATGTGGGTTCTGTCCTTGAGCCAGTTGGCAACCCATCTTGTGATGTAGGGGTTTATGTTCAGGCAGGTGAGCTTGTCTACAATACCTGAATGGGGAATGGTGTCGAAGGCCTTTGCAAGGTCTAGGTAGGCTGTGTGGACCACCTTTCACTCATCTATAGCCTTGGTAACTGTCTCAAAAAAGTCCAACAGGTTTAGGAGGCATGATCTGCCCTTAAAGCCAAACTTGGTAGGGTCCAGTATTTGGAGGTTTCCAATGTCTCTGTTAATGAGATCCATGATGATGTGCTCCATAGCTTTGCAGACCAAGCTAGTCAGGCTTATAGGGCGATAGTTCCCGGGGTCCGTTGTGGCTCCACCTTTGTGGTGTGGAATAACCATTGCTGTGCGCAACTCTGTGGGCACATAGCCTGTGGAGAGGCTGAGTTTAAACAGTGTCTTTAAGTGAGGGGTTAGTTCATCTTTGAGCTTGTGTCAGACGCAGCCTGGGACACCGTCCAGTCCCATTGATGCTGTGTTTTTGGCTTTGGAGAGGGCTGTTTTAACCTGAGTGTCTGTGATTTCAGGGGCACTACATTTTTCTGGTATAGTTATGGGCCCTTTTGGGGCTGAGAGGGGGGTGAAGTTTGCACTGAACCTGTCTGCCAGGATGTTGGCTATATTGGTCGGTTCAGTGTATTGTGTGCCATTCTGCACTAACTCTGAGCAGATTTGAGAATTGCCACTTTGATTCTTGACATAGCTAAAGAATGCCTTGTGGTTATCTTTGGAGTCCATGGCAATTTTTCTTTCGAAGCTAGCATTGGATGATTTTATGAGGGAATGTAGTTTCTTGCTGATACTGATCCAGGATGTTTTCCCTTCTTGGGATTTTACTCTTTTCTGTACCAATTTCCTCCTTCTATTGTATAGCTTGTTTATGGCAGGGGTCCACCAGACTGGTTTCCTTTTCTTGGAGGAGTGAATCTTGGTTTTGTTTGGGATAGTATGATCCATGCATTCTTGTAGGTGCCCGTAGAGTGCATTAGTAAAGGATGTTGCAGCTTGGGCAGCGTAATCCTTTAGCATGGGGGCTTTGAAACCTCCCACCTCGGTCTTAAGTAACGTGAAGTTTGCTTTTGAAAAGTTTTTCACTGTGGTTTCTTTGACTGGGGTTGGTGGCAGAATGTGGATATTCAGAGTGATTAGTTTATGTCAGATCTAACCAGCGAGGTGTTGACCTCCGGTTTGGAACACCGGTCGCCCATGTTGGTGATGACCAGGTCCAATATGTTGTCACCTCTGGTGGGGGTGTTGACCAGTTGATCCAGGGTGTTTGAGTTTATACATTCTAGGAAATGTTGGGCAAGGGAGTTTGTACTTGAGTAGTTCTCCCAGTTAATGTTTGGGTAATTGAAATCACCCAATATCAGGGTGTTTGGTAGGACCTTTATGTTTCCCAGTGTTTCCAGGAATGGAGTGGGGGTCCTGGGACATGGTGGGTGATCTGTAGCAAGCTATAATTTGAATAGCAGTTTTTCCCATTGTTAGCTGCGCGTGAATGATCTCTGAAGTATCGTGTTGTGCCACTAACCTGGAGGTGTGGGTATCCTTGATGAATATGGATACTCCCATGTTTTTTGTATTTCAGTCTGGGTTTTGTGGCCGAAATGTATGGTATGAGTTGTAGCCTGGTAGTGCTGGGGTGCACTCTGGAGCCTTAAACCAGGTTTCTGTTACTGCACATATATCGATTTTCTCCATACTGAGGAGTGCTTTGAGTGTGTGCATTTTGAGGTTTAGACTTCTGGCATTGAATAGTATTACCCTCAGTTTTTTGTTACTTGGGCTATTTACGGTGGTGGGTTTGTCTTTTGAGCCTTGCCTAAAAAAGGCACTATGGGCATGGCAAGAGCCTTGGCTAGTATTCAAAAGCCTAAGGGTGACAGGTGCAAGCCGTCTCTAGCGAAGCAGCGTGGCTTATCGAGCATGTCATCCCAGGCTGACAGACACTGGATCCCCTTTGAATGACACCAGAAGCTTAGCCAATTGTTGAAATTGATAATTTTTTCTCTATACTATGGTATCATTCTTGGTGAGAGCAGGATGCTACTCAGGGTAAGGGTCATACTGGCCTGGGATATGTGATCAGAGAGCTCCTCCATGTCTCTTTTCATGCAGTCCAGGGAGGTACGGCTCAGGTCATTCACACCAACATGGACAATGACAGAGTCATATTTGTACTTGTTCTGGAGTGACCTGAGTGCTTGTGTTATGTGGCGGATCCTGGCACCAGACAGGCAGCTAACAGTAACCTTCTCCTTGTTCAGCCTAGTGAGTGGGATGTCAGTGTGCCTGACTATAGAGTCACCTATTGCTACTGTGTTGGGTATGTTATTTTGCTTTAAGGGCTATGATTGTGTGGCACACTGGTTTTGTGAAGTATGTGTTTCATGGTTTGTGTTGGGGGGTGGAGGTTGCTTGGATGTCTGCCTTGGAGGTCTCTGTTGCTTCTGCAGATTTTTATTTAGAGCCTCTGAGTATGTTTTCATGTATTTATGTGTGTTTTTTTGCCGATGCTGGTTTCATAGGTCTATGTGAGGATGGTGGTGTGATGCAAGTAATTCCCTTCTCCTCTTGACTGCCTGGTCCAGTCTTGGGTTGAGAGAGCTTACCTTCCAGTTTGGCTGTATAATTGCATCTCTCGCATGTATTAGTAATTGGTGGAAGGAGGAGAGGGTTGTCTGTGTACATGAGGCAATTGTAACATTGCCTCAAAATGCCCAGATTCACCAGTTGGACCAGAGAGTACACCTGAAACTGCCCTTTGGACATGCCTGGATAGGTACAGTGAACAGTTTTACTGATTGGCTGGTAAGGTCGAATAGAGAGCCTTGTCCTTCTCTACAGTATAGGGGGTCTAGTGCTAAGGTTTATTAGTGCTTGCTATGAGTTTTGAGCAAGTGCCAGTATGAGAAATGAATGGTTTGAGTGCTTAAGTTGAAAGTTTGTCTAGTTCCAAGGAAAAAATTGAAGAGTAGACTTTGTGGAGCCAGGAATAGTGATACCCTAGCTAACCGGCACTGCCCAGCATGCAAAACCGTGCAAATGCGGGTTTTATAGCAGGGAAATTAAATGAATACAGACACTGAAAATGATGATAGGTGTGTTGAGGCACAGGCGGGGTTGTCAGAGGCTGAAACTGCACCATCGTTTGACATCCCCCTGTTATTCACCCCAGCCCTGCACACAGTCACAGTGTCAATAGATATCCCATCACCAGTGCCATAGCAGAGGGACAGTTGGCGGTTGGTGTCAGTGCACAGGACAGTGTGGTATCTATGGCTGCTGTGTCTGGACACAGCAGCCATAGCCGGATGTCCAGCAGGGTACCACATAGGCAGATGTACAGGGGTGCTCATGGGAGAACCGCTGGTCATTGTGCCCCTGGCAGAAGTGCCACATCTAGTACCACTAGATGCATGTTTCAGGCTGTCATGGAGGCGCAGGCATGTATGGAATGGTACACCAGGCAGGATCTGAGGCTGCAGAGGGCTGCTTTTTCAGCTGTAAGTGACAACATCCGTGATCTTGCAGGTGCCCTCTGTTATTATACAGAGATCATGGATAGGTGGTGGAGTGAGATGGTGGGCCTCCTCAACCATGGATTGTCTGTGCTAGAGCATGTGGTGGGAGTGGTGCGACGTCCATGTGGACGTAGGCCAGCAACACCAACATCTAGAGGTCAACGTGGACATGCCAGGACACCAAGCCACTCCCATAGTGGCAGTACCAGCCCCAGCACTGCAGGGGGGCCTGTCCACACCACACTACAGCAGGCCACATGCACATGGCCCTGTCCAGTCCCAGGAGGGACCTGGTTCCAGCGGACAAATGTCATCATCAGGGGAGAGTAACATATCGAGGCTTGTACCTTGATGTGCCCGTGGAACCCCTGGAAGGCACAGTTCTCATATCCATGGCCAGAGGCAGTGAACTGCACACCCTGCCAGGTATGGTCTGCAGCTGTCCAACAAACACCTGTATAGGCCAGCCACATGGCAGAACTGTGTGCATGTATACTCACACAATACAAACACACCTAGGGCAACCCCATACCTACACACACATCACCATGACCATATCAGTAATTAAAACCCCTCACTCACACACATGGTGTCAAACATATGGCCCAGCCTAGGTCTCTGGCAAATCAACAACACACCCTGTGCATATGATGATACCTGTGCCATACCCCTGACATCCATAACATCAATGCAGGGACAGGCTAATATGGTTCTGATGCACACGGTTATTGTACTACAGTGTACCAATGTACTGCTGTGTAACTTGCTGTCAGCAGTAATGTTTAATGCTTACATGTCAGGTAGTGTAGCTGTCCAGCCATGATGCATTATAGCTGTTAATAACACTGAGTGATTGTGGTCTCCATAGTGTTATCCATTTGTGTTGTAGGTGTCCATGTGTCAGCATGAGGATGGTCTGCTGTCATATCTCACAAGGGGTAAGGCACTATGGTGACACCTTGGCTGTGCCATATCCTGGGTACAGGTGAGCACATGTCACAGGTCTGTATAACAGTTACTGCCTGTGCCACATGGCTGATAGGTCTGGGGTGGTGTGTACAGGTGAGTGCATGGTGGCTGCTGTTAGCAGCCCTTCTACAGTGGACAATGGTAGTTGCACTGGGTGGTACACACCACATATTTGTGTATAATGCACACATAGGCTTAGGTGTTGATGCACTACACAGAGAATACTGTACACATGGATGTATGTACTTGTGCAAGGAACCCATTGTAGCCTATGTAATTCCACCAAGCGAGACTATGCAGAACAACACATTGTGGAGTAAACAGTCTGCTAGTTTAATGTTATTGACGATGGTACCGACAGGGTATATGTCCCCTTCCCCAATGTAGTGCAATCCTCAACACGGTAAACATATGTGTGCTGGTGTGGGTGGAACACACCTGCCCTTTGGAGGGTGAGAGGTTCTATAGAACCACAGATAGTGTGATAGACAAATACATAAACTGTTAGCATGAACTGTACAGTATTACGCCAGCTACATGGGGGGATACACTCAACAGTAACCCCAATGATATTGGCTGTGTCCACAACAGCCACACCCAGCTATACATACCAACCCCAGTATCACTGCACACCTATATAGTGGGGAAGAGGCCATTTACACAGCTAACAGTAGTTGTGATGTAAAGTATGTCCACAGGATGATACCTGCGACATCTTACCATATGCCACGCAGTTCTTGGACAGATGACCCCTTGGGACATGTATATTCTGCAACCTGGAGTAGATCCTTCCACATACATGCACACTCTTACTTGGCAACACTGAGACTAGACCCCTACCTGGGTATGTAGTACTACTGATGTTGTGGCTTTAATTGCATACACCACACAGCTTTTAGGATGAGGTGTGCTCCAGGTTACATGTTACATGCAGAACATCCCCAGGCATGTACAGTAGGGTAATGGGGGTGTAATGGTTGTATATGGACAATACATAGTGTGGCATGCCATCATATACACATTGACAAACACATAACAGTCAGACACACATCCAAGAGACCTGGGCCTATCAGTGCTAACTACCTTGTCAGTGTGTCCAATGTGTTACAGGTAGGTTGCACATAGCACATGCATAACTGGGCTGGATAGTGTTATCAGTTATCTGCATGGTTGATGGTGACAGTGGTCACAGGACATGTACAAGGGGTACCATGGTGTAATTACAGTATATCCAGCACCCACACCCCACTGTGAATATTGTACACACTGGAACCCATGATGGCACTCTGACATACCCACCATCACACATTGACCAGGACTGCAATACAGCCCCTTGTCCATCTCAACAGTGCTACTACAGGGATATGCATCTAATGCACATACCACAGGCATAGTATTGTGATGCATTCTCATGCCTCTCCTATGGGCAGAAACATCACTATCCCTAATACTGTTTGGCAATGCATATTGTAATAGGAGTATGTGGCCTGGGAATGCTGTACCCTACATATATACACACGTGCACACATACACACACTTGCCAGAACTCAATGGGTATCCCATGCCTATCAACCCATTTGTACAACAGTGTTGTGCTGGTACTGCAAGACCCAGGTGGCCCTTAGGGAAAAGAGTGTAACAAGGTACATCTAATGTCCGGTACAGCAGCAGCCACATCTAACTATGGCAATGGGTTGTGCAGTGGGAGTGAAGGGCCTCAGGGTATTCCCAACTACAGGTCTACTAAAACACAGACACTGATATTCTCAGTAATGCACACATACCACCTGGCTACTGTCCATGGAAAGATGGGAAGTGGAGGGGATGTGTGTGTACAGTGGTGTCATGCTACCTGCCATGTGTCAGCAGGCCATCTATCTTCAGACACCACTGTGGTGACCCTCAGGGTGAGAGTGACATGCATCAGCCAATCCTCTGGGTGCCTCCTGCAGAGGGCCGGTGAGGTGCTCCAGTTGACATGTATGCAACATGTATTACATAAAATGGTTAGTGTCTGTCTTGGAGACCTGTACCCAAGCATGTTCTGTTGACTGTGGTAGTGTAGTTGAGGTATCTGTAGCATGTGGTGTGTACAGGGTGTTGAGTCCTGTCTGTGCCATTTATAACACAGCTGGGCAGACATGTCAGTGTCAGTCAAGCATAGATTGCCTATACATATCCAAGATGGATACCTGACATCTGCACATCTATACAGGGACTGACAGACATCAGCTCACCAACTAGCTATGCAGTAGGATGACTGTGTTGACAGACAGACGTCTGACACTGATAGGTATGCTATTACTACATGATGGCAGCCCTCACTGACATGTGTTACACAGACAGTAGTCTACAGTTATTTTCCACATGTCAGATCATTATCCAGTAGGATAATGATCTGACATGTGGAAAATGTGAGTAAGGAGAAGGTCACAGTAAGCTGCCTGTCGGGCGCTAGAATCCGCCACATAACGCAAGCACTCAGGTCTCTCAACAGCAGGTACAAATACGACTCAGTCATTGTCCACGCTGGTGTAAACGACCTGAGACGTACCTCCTTGGACTACATGAAAAGAGACATTGAGGAGCTCTCTGATTATGTAGCCCAGGCAGGTATGACCCTGACCTTGAGCAGTATCCTACCTTCACCAAGAATGATGCCACAATACAGAGATAAGATGATCAGCTTTAACAATTGGCTTAAACTCTGGTGTCATTCAAAGGGGATCCAATGTCTGTCTGCCTGGGATGACATGCTGGACAAGCCACGCTGCTTCGCAAGGGACGGCTTGCACCTGTCACCCCTGGGATTCCGGATATTGGCAAAGGCTCTTGCCACCCCCATAGTGCCTTTTTTAGGCAAGGCTCAAATTCTAAACCTACCACCCTAGAACACAAAAAAGGAAAAAAACTAAGAATAATGCTGCTCAATGCCAGAAGTCTAAATCTCAAAATGCACGCACTCGAGGCCCTTCTCAGTATGGAGAACATCGATGTCTGTGCTGTGATAGAAACCTGGTTCAAGGCTCCACTATCAGGTTTTACCTCATATCATGGGTTCCGGCCCCAAAATCCGGACAATACCAAGAAAGGAGGGGGGGTATCCATATTCATCAAGGACACCCACACCTCAAGACTGGTGGCAACGCACGATGCATCGGAGACCATCCAGGTGCAATTAACCATAGGCAAGACTGCTCTGCAAATTGTAGCATGTTACAGGCCACCCTCACAAACTCAGGAACCTCACATGGCCTTCCTGAAAACACTAGAGGGGATAAATGTATCACCAAACACCATCATACTAGGTGACTTCAATTACCCTAATATAGTCTGGGAACACTACTCAAGCCCAAACACCCTAGCCCAAAAGTTCCTGGAATTCATAAACTCAAATGCCATGGAACAACTAGTCACCATCCCCACAAGAGGAAAACATACTTGATCTCATCATCACGAACATGGAGCACAATGTTCAACACCGAAGTATACCCCTCACTGGTGAGATCAGATCACAAACTAATCTCGCTGGAGGTCCTCATCCCACCCCACCTGAAATAAAAAGACCACAGTAAAGAACTTCTGAAAGCCGACTTCACACTTCTAAAGACTAGTGTGGTCTCCTTTAAGGCCCCGAGCGTGGAAAACAGTACTCAAGCCGCTGAATCACTTACAAATGCCTTCTACCAGCACCTGCAGGACTGCATGGATAAGGCAATCCCAAGCAAAACAAAGACTCTTTGTACCAAAGGCAAGCGTCCAGTCTGGTGGACCCCAGCCATAAACAAACTCTACAAAAGGAGGAAGCTACTACAAGATAGAGCAAAATCCTTAAAAGGTAAGACACCCTTGATCACTATAAGTAAAAAACTAAGAGCTCTCATAAAATCATCCAAAGCAAATTTTGAGAGAAAAATAGCTAAAGACTCAAAAGACAATCATAAGGCCTTCTTTAGCTATGTTAGAAACCTGGGAGGAAACTCCCAGATATGCTCAGAACTAGTTCAAAATGATGTGAAGATTACTGATCCTACAGACATTGCCAACATACTGGCTGACAGGTTCAGTGCAAACTTCTCCCCAAAAGAGAGATATCTATACCAAACGATTGCAGCCCCCCAAACATCTCCAACGCCCAAATGAGAACTGCTCTCTCCAAAGCAAAAAAACACAGCATCCATGGGACCTGATGGTGTCCCCGGCTGTGTGCTCCACGAACTCAACGAGGAATTAAACCCACAGCTAGGACAGCTGTTTAATCATAGTCTTACCTCTGGATACGTACCCAGGGAGTGGTGCACTGCAACTGTGGTCCCACTTCACAAAGGTGGTGCCTCCACCGATCCTGGAAATTACCAGCCCATTAGCTTGACAAGCCTTATCTGCAAAGCCATGGAGAGGATCATAATGGACCTCATAAATAAAGACATAGGGAATTTGCAGACTTTGGATCCAACTCAGTTTAGCTTTGTCAAGGGCAGATCATGCCTTTTAAACTTGGTTGACTTTTTCGAAACAGTCACCAAAGCCATTGATGAGGGAAAGGCAGTCCATACAGCCTACCTCGATCTGGCGAAGGCCTTCGATACAATACCCCACTCGGGTATCATTGAAAAACTCATCAGCTTAAATGTTAACCCATACATCACAAGATGGGTTGCAAACTGGCTGAGTGACAGAACCCACAGGGTCAGAGTTGCTGGCGCCATGTCAGACTCAAAGCCTGTCACAAGTGGTGTCCCACAGGGCTCAGTCCTGGGCCCACTCTTGTTTGGCATCTACTTTTCCGAAGTACAAGCAAACACAGGAGGGTTATGGCTGACAAAGTTTGCAGATGACTGCAAACTGGGTGCCATAGTAGAAAACACATCTGACACAGATATCCTTCAGAAGGGTCTCACAGAAATGGATAACTGGTGCCAGAGCCGTGGCCTAAAGTTAAATGCCAAAAAATGCATAGTCATACCCTTCGGGAAAAACAAGGTTACCCCTAGCTACCAAATAGGTGGCAATCCACTGAGCACAGAAGAAGTTATTAGGGACCTGGGGACCCAGGTTGATAGTAGTCTGTCATTCGACACCCATGTAGCTAAAGTAGTTAGGAAGACCTTCTACATTGCCCACCTTATCATGAAGGGATTCTCATCTAGATCAAGGGAGGTCATAGTCTCCCTATACTCATCACTCATCAGACCAATGATTGAGTACAATGCCCCATTCGGAATGTATCTGACCTGACACTTGCAGCAGCTGGAGAGGCCACAAAAGTTCCTCACCAAAAGGATAAAGGGTCTCAAAAATCTGTCCTATGCTGCCCGACTGAAAGAACTCCAGCTCTATTCAGTCGCCACCGCTTGCTCAGAGGTGACCTTTGCCTAACATACAAGGCCATGTCAAACCCAGATTTGATGAATATGCTACACCTCAAAAAATCTAGATCCATCAGAGCCACAAGGGCGGGAGACTTAAACCTCGACACGGCTATTAATAGGAGGGATAGATTCATCACCCAAAGACTCCTTATGCTGTGGAACAAAATCCCGGTATATGTGAGGCAGAGCACCTCGCTGGCCTTGTTCAAGAGAAATCTTGACCAATGGATGGGAGATCGCAGATATACCCCAGGGATTACCTCAGTGTCACTGCTCGACAGAGGCACAGCAAAATAACGGGTATAGTTCCCCATACTAAAGGGGTGGCGTAAGCCACAAAACGATGGGCTAGGCTTGTAAATGCCCTTGGGCAGATAGCCTAGTATGAACCTATGAACCTAAATATATAATGTGACACAGCTCACACACCAGGAACATGACAGTAAGGACTCAGAGTCCATCTATGCATGCAGGGGTGTTTGTTTCCAGTACTACAATTAGCAATCTACTCTTGCTTGGGAAAGCACTGTCAACAGTCGTAATGTAATGATACATTACATGCCAGTGTGACTGCATATAACCTGGAATACTACCCTTGTATGTAACACATTCATATGGATAAGAGTGTTGTACAAGCCATATATACTCTCAATTGTCCCAGACAGGAGACTCATACCCCTTGCTACTGTAATGACAGCACATAGACGCATGTTATGTACATGGCATTACATCCACTTATTACAGATGTCGTTACCCTGTTATGTTATCAGACTGGGATGTGAGCACTGGTTACCAGGGCTGAACCATGCTTAGCAGGTGTGAACCCAGGACCCTGCACATTAAAGTCACAACAGTTACCCATTACGCCATGACAGCAGTGAAGACAGTTGTTGTTTTCCAATATATCTGTCAGTACACATATTGAATAGTATTGGACAATTGCTGTGACTTCTACAGTTGTGTAGTACTTGTTAGTAATACTACTGTTTCATCACATATGTTGTCATATCTAAATATACACATATCAGATACATACGGTGTGATACACCTGGGAAGGTATACACAACAGTAATGTTTACACGACAAAGATATGGATATATACATATACATATGTAGATATATGTCTGCATGTACATACACATATATATTCATATATGTACATGTTGTTGATGTTGTGTCTTTCGGCTTTTCCCAGTTAGGGGTCGCCACAGCAGAACTCTGGTCCGCTAATGATTAGCAGTAGATTTTTACATGCCATGTTGCAAGCCCTGATGCACAACCTTCAATGAAGGTACGCCCATTCACACGTCTCCACACAGAAGACGCTCTAGCTGAGAATCGAACAGGACAACGTCATACTGTGAGGCGACAATGCTACCGCAGCACCACCACCGCAGCAATATATTCATATATGTACATACACATATGTATTCATATATATATATGCATTTATATACATCTGTATAGTGCATCATATATATGGCCATATATAGATCTGTATGTGTGTGTGTGTGTGTGTGTGTGTGTGTGTGTGTGTGTGTGTGTGTGTGTGTGTGTGTGTGTGTGTGTGTGTGTGTGTGTGTGTGTGTGTGTGTGTGTGTGTGTACATATATATATATATATATATATATATATATATATATATATATATATATATATATATATATATATATATATATATATATATATGTATATATATATATATATATATATATATATATATATGTATATCATGTATATATGTATATATATATATATATATATATATATATATATATATATTTATGTTGATATATATGTAGAAATCTATAACTATATGTGCATATATATCTATATCATACCTCCCAACCGTCCCGAATTACTCGGTGTTTACCGAGTTTTGGGGTCCAAATGGAGGGGTGCCACAATTCCCGAGTGGTACCCCTTCATTTCCGATTTCTTTGCAGTTTGTTTTTTTATTTTTTTAAAATTTGCGCTGTTGGGGCTGACATCATCACGTGCGCGATGACGTCAGCTCCGTCAGCACTACCAGCCAGTCGGAATTGAGCTCATGGAGCTCACGTCATCATTTCCGGCTGGCTGCGAGCAGGCGGGAATTAAACTGTTGCTGGCTGCATCTAGCATGCTTACCAAGTTAACAACTGTACGATGATTATAAAGCTGTAGGTATTGCATGTGAATGAATTCCACGTGTTATCCAAAAATAAGGATCCTCCTTTTGCCTACTGCATGATTAAGTGATCAAGTTGTTTGACCAGTCTTCTCAGGTTGCCCTTGGCGGTACTTGTGTTCGCTGGGCTTACCCGGTTAACAAACGTATACAAAATAATAAAAATTGCTGGGATACACTCTGTGTTTGGTGAACCTACAATTGTCATAATCTACTAAAAACAAAAGTGACATACATCATCAAGGGTGTACTCAGGTGAGTTCATTATTATTGACATTTCTCAGAAATATTATGGATCAAAAAGTACAGAACGTATTATAAAACTGTATAAAGTAGTGTTTCCTCTATAAAACTACGGAAGCTATGCTACAGGAATGTGCCCTCTAAAAACAGTCTTTTAGGGTTATAAATGGCAAACAGCTGACAATAATATCCTCCTTTCTGAACGGGACAGTTTGAGGGCTAAATATATTTTAATGACAGTTGGACGGAGAGGGCAACAACATCAACTCTCAGTATAAAAATACATTTCTAGCTATACCCCGGGGCAGCGTATGCGGCCTATCACTGTCACTCAGGTCCACATAATTCGGTTGACTACACAAGTCACCGCTATATGTGTATCAGGATTACATTACCACTCAGGCATTCCACGTTGGGTATGTACACATTCGATAATCCCACTCCCGAGATATTTAAAAAACACGTGTTCTATGAAATAGTACTGTGTTGTCTATGCCTTTAAATATTTTAGAATTACTTGGATAATACAGTATCCTTTCCGTGCGGCTTTCCCAAGGTTAATAGAGCGCCACGAAATACTACTCGTTTTCTGTCAACAATAACAGTAATTAGCGATCACAAGTGGTATGTTGCACTGACTGTAGTGTATAGTACTCTGGGTTAAGTACTTGCCAGCAACATGCATGCAAGGTTTTTATAAATAAAATCTTTGGGGCTGATAAGTGTTCAAAATGTTTTTCTATCTACGTAATTATTTAGGGAATCTGGCTATTTGATAACCATGTGAAATTGTTATCACAACTGGTTTTATATACGTATATGTACATGTTTAGGATATTTATTAGAGAATTTAGAACTTCTTTTTAAATCACTGGAGTGATTCTGGGATATGTAGTTCTAGATTTTATTAGGGTTTAAAATATGTAAGACAGATTGTCTAGTTTCCCTTTTAAATGAATGTGGGAAGTGACGTGACTGTTATGTAACATCATTTTATTTAAATTTGCTTTTTGGCACTATTCTGTATACTCTGAAGAAGCTACTGTGTTTCCAGTAGCGAAAACGCTGTACCTTTATATAATAAATTTGCGTTAAGTGGAAAAGTGGAAGTGTATCTGCTATAATTCTTGGTCTTCACCAATTTTTGGTCTCCCACCAGTTGGACGCCTGTACCTTCTCTTTTTTTATTAGTAACATGCATGGTGGTAACACAGCATTTTATTTTAGCAACTTTCCAAAATTATACAAGCAATGTTTAAAATGTGTCCTTGGTTTTTAACCTTTTGCCTCCCCAAAAATCCTGAAATTGAAAATAAGTGTGAGACGCTGTGCAAGATGCCTGTGGCTTACAATGCTGTCATTCTGTTTATAGTTTGGGTGTGGAATTAGACTTTTATGATGGAAATGTTCTGAATTGGGCAGATTTGTAATTATTGGTTCATGCATTTTATTTCATTGCCAACAGTACAGCCTACTGGAAAAATGTTCATTCAAACAATAAATTTAAAATGTGCTCTGTCTAACAAGTGTGCTGCATTATACAAGGAATATAACTTAATAAAGTCAGGAAGGTGTATCAAAGAAAAGAACACATGTATGTTTCTTGTTTTGTGTGCAAGGGGCCAATGATTTGAAAACAGCCTGAAGGTAATCTTTATCCGTCACTGGTCAGATGCATTTTCTTTGGATGTGGTGCAGGTTTCAGTGATGTTTCAATTAATGTGAGTTAGTTTCAAGGGCAGAGAAATTTTAATGTAAAGTCTATTTTTATTGTGAGACAGTATTACTTTGTTTATCAAATGTCTGTTAGTGTTTGTACATTGATGTGCTGCAAAATGTAAAAATAAAAATAAAATCCAAATAATCATTGTAGAAGTAAAGCAGTATGCACACATTAGTGTTTATGGTAAATGGGGCGAAATAGCCAGGTAATGGGACATTGGATGGCTGCAGGGGGACTCTGGTGCCATATTTTGGTTGTCTGTTCTTCAGTTTGTGTTTGAAAGTTGGTAACCCACAATTCCATTGGAGTGGGTGGGGTCACATAATTATGTATGCAAATTAGATGTTAATCAGCGTACAGATTTGTACCTATTTTTCATGGCCCTTGTCCAGATTTTTGATGTTTCCAGGTTGAGAGGTATGATCTATATATATATCTGTATATGTGTAGACATATATAGATGTGTATATATATATATATATATATATATATATATATATGTATATATATATAGATATATATATATATATATATATATATATATATATATATATATATATATATATATATATATACATATATGTATGCAGATATCTATATGTGTGTGTATATATATATATATATATATATATATATATATATATATATATATATATATATATATATACATATATGTTTACCATATGTCCAGAACATGGAGTGGAGTGGAGTCAAACCTCAGCACCAATAGTCTCAACCTCTTAGTGCAAAGGGATGTCATGTATGTATTGCAGGTATAGATGTAGACTGCTGCTACTGTAACAGGGGTTGTCTTAACAGACATGTTGTGTATGGGAGGTCACATCTGCTATTGACATGTACGCCATCAGTTATTGACAGACATCCTAGCGTCATCATAGTACAGTACCACTGATATCACAGTAATGATCCTGTGGACTATAGCAGAGATATGACCAATAAATGTGGACAGTCTGGCACACTCTGGTCAGTCCAGAGGTATACACAGATCCCCTTAGTGCAAGACATGGACCAAGCCTGACAATGTAGAGCTTAACAGCCACGTGTATGGGTATATCATGTAAAGACTGGACAACATATGGCCACACAGTTTATGCATTCAGAAAATCCTGTCTGTCCTGACACATAACAACTGGTGGTGCAGAGTTCACATGGCCACATACTACCCACTAGTTAGTGACATACATCTGTAGAGCATCCCACTGCTTTGTCAGAAATACACTACAGTTATGGTGGCCCGGCAGCAGTACATCTGGCAAATATCTAGACATAACATCACACTGGTAGTTACACTAAGCTGCTAGCCATGTAACAAAGCACTGTGCAAACTACAGGAAGACTGCCACAACACTGGCCTACATTTTTTATGGGGGAACACACATGTACCTGCAAATATAGCAGGCTCTACAGGCATGTCACAGCATAGAGTAACAGACACATGTGTGAAAGTGCATACCCACAACCGATGTGACCACAGCCACAGCCACATATGGTAAGCAAGCTTAATATTACACTATATGGACTGTCTGATCAACACCATCCTCATATGTGCCACTCACACACTAACCCTAGATATACTGGGCCATGACACAGTGTGGTCCGATGCTTGGCTGTGGTATAGGACATGTGTGTGTTTGGCCCTACAAACATGTGAGCCGATAGGGTACCATACACTGGAGCAGCATGTAACATCAGATAGAACAGGACCAAGAACAATGACATCTACCACAGTCTGTACACAGGCCAAGGTATATATTCTCTATACACATACTGTCAAGACCCATAAGTACACAGACCTCACTACTGTATGCACAATCACAGAATGCCCAGGTTATGTCCTCAAATATACCCCCTACTATACATAACATATCTAACAGTCTGATATCTGACTGGCTTATCAGGTATGATGTCAATAAATAATGGTGTACAGAAGATATGCACCTCTTACTGCATGTCATATGTACAAGGGTTGACAGGCTGAAGGCACAAATCCTTGGCCAGTATTGGCATGTTGCTGTGATAACCTCATACATTTACATCAGCTGATCATGAGCATCACTTACAAAACACAAGCTGCTGCCTAAGCAAAGCAGGTGTACTTCTCCACATCCACCAGAGAGGGAGTAAGAGAGACAGACAGAAACAAAGTAAGACAGGGAGGGGGTAGGAGAGTAAAACCTAAGCATGTTTGAGTCACACACTTACCAGTACAGGGTTTCAAACCCCTGTCTGACTATGTATTACTATCACATGTTTATGCAGCTATTGCATGCACCACAGAGCTTACATGTTGGGGAGCTGTCCAAAGGTTTATTCGATGGTGAGTGAAATCAGCAACAGTGATAAAGGAGGGATAAGGTAGGTGTAGTACACGTGCCTGTCCACATGAACAGGTGTCAAGGTCAACACAGCCACACTCACACACATTATCACAGTTGGCAGGGTCAAGATTAGACTTCCTAACTAGCTAGTTTGCCACAATACAGTAATACGCAGGTATCACATGCACCACAGGAGTTATCAGGCCGATATATGGGCAAAGGGTATGTCAAGGTGTCTGACATCAGAAGCCATGCTTCAATAGGCCAGTGGGAGGTGTAGTGAGTGTGAATGGCATCCAAATCATTATACCCCCCCCCCACACACACACACACAGACACAGGTTTGGCAGTACTGACATGCATTGGTGCATTGTTTCACAGGTGTGTAGTGGTTGACTGTTCCAGAAGGCTGTACAAGGCTAGGTAAAAGCTATACCTTGGCATCAGGTCACATGACAATGGTCTGCAGTGTGGCTCAGGGGTGTAGTGTCTGGATTGGCCCACACAGGTGGGTATTGTATTCATCATCCAGTCATCTGGGTGACTATTGTGGGTGGACAGTGCTGTGCAATGCTTGCCATGTATGTGTTCTATATTCCATGACATGGACAGTGTCTGGGATGTGCCACGTCACACACGCATGTTCTGTGACATGTGAAAGTGTACCTGGGGTGTCTGGAGCATGTTGTGTAGACAGATTGTTATCATCAGATGTGCCATTCCTGACCTATGTGCTGAGAACTGGCGATGGACACCAGGTTGACCCTGCACCTACATGGACAGCATGATACAGGTATTCCCTGGTGTCAGTGGCATCTGTCCATACAGGGCAACTGTATAAGGCATGGTATGTGCTTTGTGGGTTACATTTGCTGGCTCTACAGTTGTTGCAGGTTTCCAGTGGAGAACATAGTGAAGGAGCACTGTATAAAATGATTTGCCTATTGTAGGGATGGGACAGAGTGCCATGTCCTCTGTAGTCCACTGCAATCACACCATGGTTACCATCTGTAGGCAATATGCAGGGAACTACCAACATAGTGGTTGTTGCCTAGCTGAGTGTGTTTGTGTATGAGACATGGGTGGAGAGTGTTCTCTGGGTAATACAAGGGTTGCCTATATTGTTTGCCAAGCCCTGCTGTCACATGTAGAGGTATGGATTGTCTACCCCAGCCTCTCTGCTGTCTGACATCTGTTATCCTTGTAAGATGGACATATAATAGGCCCACCAGATAAGAAATTTGCAAAACCCGCTACACAATGAGTCCTGTTGTTACACACTCACAGCTACCTCCACACAGGATACATATGACAAACACACACCCCTAGTCTCACAGTTGCCATGCACTGATCCCTACACAGACAAACAAACACACAAACCTTTACACTTGTCATGTCTGGGATTAAAACTCCTACCTAACTAGTACATCATACTACAGCATTATGCAGTTATAGCACGGCCCATGGAGCTTACTGGGCCAGTCTTTCCCCAAAGGTGTATTTCAAAGTGAACGACATCAGCAACCTTGCCAAGGTTGGGCAATGGAAAGTGTAGGTCATAGGTTCATAGGTTGGTACTAGGCTATCAGTCCTAGGGCCTATACATGCCTAGACATGATAATTCTCTGGCTATGTCTTCCCACAATATTTACTTCCCTGGATCTTTGTCTAGCAGGGCAGCTGACATGATCCCCGGGGTCAATTTCCTATCTCCCATCCAATCATCCAGGTTCCTTTTGAAGAGGGCCAAATAGGCACTCTGTTTGACATGTATGGGCAGTCTATTCCAGAGTCTGGGGAGTCTCTGGGTCAGTAACACATCCCTCCAGCATGTATTGTTCATTGTGATGACAAGATTTGGATCCCTGGAGCATGTGGCTGTGGGGTTTGGTATTCTTTAAGTGTAACATGTCCAGCAGCTGTGGGTTTGACATGTCATGGTATGTTAAGCAGAGATCGCCTCTGAGAACACAATATGTGACAGAGTATAGCTGGATGATTACAGACAGTCAGCATAGGGCATCTAGTTTAGGCCTGTGATTCTTTTAGTGAGGTATGTCTGCAGCCTTTCTAGTTGTTGCAGATGTTTTGTGAGGTACATACTTATCGGGCCATTGTAGTCTGTACTAGGTCTACTGAGAGAAGACTACAGTGGGACAATGGCCTCATTTTTCCTGGATGTAAAGCCCTTAGTGGTGAGGTGTGCCACATAGGTGGATTTCCTGACTGTTGTGGCAATGTGGTTATCAAAGATGAGACCACAAGTCTCTTATCACACTTTAGGTGTTTAGTGTACTGCCACCTATGTAGTACTTCACAGGTACATGTCCCTTCCCAAAGTAGATAACTATAAATTTCTTGGCATTGATCTTGAGGCCATAGCTCAGGCACCAAGCATGCCTTTCTGTAAGGTCCTTCTGTAGAATATCCACATCATGTGGGGATTCAATATGGCTCCCAGTGTGCAGTCATCTGTGACCTTTGTTTGCCAGATTCCTTACTGTTGGACTGTACTTCAGAGCAGTAGATGGCAAATGAGGTCGTTGCCAGGAATGAGCCCTAAGGCACTCCAACTGTCACTTATCTGTGGCTGGGGTTGGTATCACCTACATTTACAGTGTGGGTTCTGTCAGTACAGCAGTTGGCAGCCCATCAGGTGACATACGGATTAATGACCAGCTTGATACATTTATCTATGATTCCAGACTGGGGGATGGTGTTGAAAGCCTTGGCAATGTCCAGATAGGCTGTGTGACCCACATTACCCTCATCCACAACTCTGGAGATGGATTCACAATTGTCAATTAGGTTGAGGTGACATGATCAGCCCTTCACAAACCCAACCTGGTTGGGGTCCAATGTTTGCAGGTTTCCAATGTCTTTGTTTTAATTTCCATGATAATACATTCCATGGCCTTGCAGATCGGGCATGTCATACTGCTGGGGCTGTAGTTCCCAGGATCCAAGGTGGTTCCCCCCTTGCGGACTGGGATAACTATAGCTGTGTGCCACACAGTGGGCATGAAGCCTGAGGTATGGCTATGATTAGACATGGCACATAGGTGAGGTGCCAGTTCATTTTGTAGCTCATGTAGTGCACAGCCCGGGTTGTTGACTGATCCCATGGCTGCTGTTCTCTTAGCTCTGGAGACTGTGGTTTTTACCTATGTGGCCATTATTACTGGAATCTGGCAATCTTTCCATGTTGAGATGGGACCCTTCGGGGGTGCAGTTGGCACTGAATTGATCTGTCGAGATAGTGGCAATATCCTTGGGAGCAGTACATTTAATACCATCCTGTTGTAGCTCAGAGCAGATCTGAGTATTGACATTTAGATTCCTGACATAGCTATGGAATGGCTTGCAGTTGCCCTTGGCATCTTTGACTATATTATGTTCATAACTAGCTTTGGTGGATGTTATGAGGGATCTCAGCTTCTTACTGTGGCTGGTAAGGGAGTATTCTGCATCCTGGAAATTCCCCCATTTCTTTAAAAGTTTCCTATTTCTGTTGTACAGTATGTTTATGGCAGGGGCCACCACACTGACTTCCTTTTCTTGGTGGGTAGTGTCTTGGTTCTATATTGGATGGCACAATTCATGCACAAGTGGATGTGCTCATACAGTGCCTTCATGTAGGATTCAACAGTCATCCTTTCAGTTCCAATCTGCATGGGTGTCATGACATTAGTCACGTCTGACATATGTAGCATGACGTTGGCTTTGGAGATGTGTGTTACTGAGGTTTCATAACTGGGGTGTGGGGGAGGGATGTTGATATTAAGGGTGATTAGCTAATAGGCAGACCTGACCACCGAATGGGTGAACATAGGTGTGGAGCATTGATTTCCTATGTTGGTAATGACCAGGTCTAGGATATCTGAGCCCCTTATGGGACTATGGGTTACTTGATCCAGGGCATTGGGAATTATGACTTCCAAGAACCATTGGGCACACGTGTTGATACACAAGTACTTTTCCCAGTTAATGGCAGGGCAGTGTAAGTCACCCTGTATTAGGGTGTTTGGTTGTATCATAATATTTCCCAGTATGTTTCAAAAGCTGTAGTGTGAATCTTGGGGCATGGTGGGGGATCTGTAGCAAGCTATACAATTTGGATTGCAGTCTGACCTAGTGTCAGTTGCACCAGGGGTATTTCAGACACATTCTGTTGGGCAAGTATCCTGGTTGTGTGAATATTCTTGTTGAATATGGTCACTCCTCCACCTTTATTGCTTTGGTCCTGGTTTGATGGCCAAATGGTGTGGTGAGAGCTGTACCTGGTATTGCATGGGTGCTCTCTGGAGCCTTGGATCAGGTCTCTGTTACTGCAAAGATATCGATGTTCTCCATTTTTAGGTGTGTCTAGTGACTGCGAATGGCCACAAAAACATTGATCTGTACACACACACAACCAAACACACACAGTTGCCATGTCTGGAAATAGAACTCCTACCTAAGTAGTATATCACATTACAGCATTATGCAGTTATAGCACGTGCCATTGAGCTTACTGGACTATTCCTTTCCCAAAGGTGCATTTTAAAGTGATTGACATCAGCAGGCTTGCCAAAGTAGGGCAATGGAAATTGTAGTGACTGTGAATGGCTTCAAAAGCATGGATCCCTACACAGATAAACACACACAAAGTTCTACAGTTGCCATGTCTGGGAACAGAACTCCAACCTAACTAGTACATCGTACTACAGCATTACACAGTTATAGGATGTACCACGGTGATTACTGGGCTACTTTTTTCCCAAAAGTGTATTTCAAAGTGAATGACATAAGCAGCCCTGCCAAAGT
>NC_056742.1:233288218-233335718 GCF_019279795.1 Protopterus annectens
ATATTCTTGCACAATCATGCCATTCTGGAGGGGAAGCTGCAGACACTTGCTGTTGGGTCTGTGTAAATGGTTCAGCACCTTGGTACAGTGGTGGCTGAGGATCCCATGCTTGTACATCCATCAACGTGACAATATGGCCATATCCTGCTGTGGCCATACCTCACAGCTGTACATATTCACATAGGTTACCAAGAGGCAGGGGTCATACTTCTGGACATTACCCCTTCACATTGTGGTTTACGAGCAGGTTCTTAGCCATCCATTCATGTGTTTGCAGGCAGGGATAGTATGTGCACACGGCTGAGTGACAAACTTCACACTCTCCATGCCGCCCATGCTCCTACCCCCCTCTATTATTCTATCCTCTTCCAAACATTATGCAAACATTATCAGATAAGTTCCCTATAGTTATCACCTCATCCCAGTAGTATTTCAGTGTTGGTCCACAGTTCATGCTGTAGGCCATGGTGGACATGTTACTGGGATTTGTCCACATGTTCTTGCATTTGGGTTCTGTGGACTGTGTTATGTTGTTATTTGGGATTTCCATGACATAACATACATTGGCAGTATTGGTGAGACACAGGCCTTTGGCAGTGGACTGTACGCCATTTGGTAGTGATGCAGACCAGCTGTAGCAGGCTGTTGTAGTATGTTACTCCTACAGTCCCAGACTGCAAGAAACTATATTCTCCTGGGGTGACAGGGTAGGTGTGCAAGGTGTTAATGCCAATACTTTCTGGCATTATTGATCCAGTGGTGTGGATGCTGGCAGGGTGCTGCTTACAGCTAGGGACACACCTGCATGGAGCACCTGTTCTGCATGCTGCATTCTTTGGCTATTGCCATACAGAGGTGGGAGATCATATTGTATTCATTCCCAACAGCAGGGATGAGACTGGAGCGGTACCTGTGGGTGATGCAGGGGTGAGCTGGGGGCATGTGTGCTATAGACACTACTTGCATTTGACTCACAGATACGCATGGGGCATTCCACTTATGCTGGCTTGTGCAGGGACATCAGCTATTTCTCAATACTTCATACATGTGACCTTTGTGGTCTGCCAGTGTTTGGTCAGATAACATCGGTATTCCCTACTACAAGCCCAACTAATGTGCTGCTAACCTGTATGTACTATTACAAAGGTGTGTCCATTTGACAGTAACATATTATACAATGTCTGTCTGGGGTACTTCTCCCTGTGTACTTTTTGTATGTCTGGGTCCACATTCATGCCATGTCCATCTTTCAGATTATGACACATATTACTTCCAAACATTTACTATGGCTTACTGCTGGAATGTGTTTTGCTGGGATGCATTGTGTTTGGCACTGCAGTTGTGAGAAATTAGCCCTGTCATCGGCAGTACTGGCCAATGGCCACCAGGACAAACCTCACCATGCCTACATACTGACAACTCTCACACAATATACAACACACTCCAACCTAACACACACAGCCCTGCATATTGTACACATGCTACACTCTATCCTGCTACTTTGGCCGGCTCAGGTAATCTGTGCTCCACTATTATACCTACACATACATGTTACTACATTTCTACATAGGATTGGGGGGGGCACACCTGGCACTTGTACACATTTGCTATGACTGTACTGGTATTTCAGGTACTCCATTTCATTCTGTTTTCTGACCTATCATGCTGACTACAGGCATATCAGTGTATTTCAGGTGTTAGGTTTGATTAGCCTACATTTCAGTTTCAGACTTCTTACCCTTCAGAACTGACACCCCACTGCCTGACCTGTTGTTGTCTGTCTGTGTAGGTCTGGAGGGGGGATGTTCTCCATAGCCATCAATCAGAGGCCTTAGCACAGCCTTTGTTTGTGTTTGTCTATGCCTGTCCTGCTGGCTGAGACTATTGTTGGGTATGTGAGCCTCCCTGACTGGCATGTGTGTGTCTTATGGACACACATGTGGTCCACCACATTTCCTGCAGTGAGTTTTGTCACCTTGTCTAGTACTGGCTACTATGTTGACACAAGTATTTGTTACAGATCTCCTGCTGCCACTATAGGTGTATACTATCTGCTGGCATCCCATTCAGCCACCCGATTCCCTTGCATGCTCACATCCATACCATAGATACAAGTAACAAAACATACTACTCCATTTGGCAATTGATAGTGAGAGTGAATTACCTTCTGGCTGTGCCAATATTGAGGATGGTGCTGGAGGGCTGACTATGTCAGATTCATATAGTACACTCCCTATACATGGTTAAGCACAGGTAGTGTCATGTTTGGCATCCCTTTTACTGTATGTGGGAGTCAGAGAGAGGTGTCATTCCCTTGGTTCATACTGTGTCAGTGTATGTGCTATGCATTGCCTCTTTGCCATGGCCTGGGCATACTGGGCATGCCTCCTTCTGCCTACTGGGGCAGGCTCAGGTTGTTCCTCCTCTGAGTCACTCTGTGCCTGTGCAGGCCTTGGCAATGGTGGAGGGCTGTGTGGCGTGCCCAGTGCTGTTCCTGCTGCAGCTGTTTCCACAGGATCATATTGTGTAGCATGGCACATACAGTGACAATCTGGGTACATGTAGCTGGTGAGTATTGTAAGGCTTCACTGGATATGTCCAGGCACTGGAACCGTGACTTGAGCATCCCAGCACATGCTCTGTTATAAATCTGGCCTGTGTGTGTGCCTCATTATGGAGTTCTTGTTCGGGTGTGTGTGCATTTCTGGTGGTTATCATCAGCCACGGCTCCAGTGCATAAACAGCATCCCCCACTAGGTGGTCGTAAAGGATGTCCCCATTGGCAAATCTCTGGTACAGCTGCATCATATGCCAGATGTGGGAGTCGTGATAGACACACATTCATTATAATGCTCTGGGCATCACACACAACCTGGCAGTTGATGGAGGGGTAGCCCTTGTGGTTGATGTAGACCCTACACTGCTCACCAAGTGGTGATTTGATGCATATGTGCATGCAGTCTATAGTACCCACTACCTCAGGGTATTCTGCTATTTGGTGGAAGACATGCATACTGCTGGTCAACACCTCATAGCTGTTGTGGAAATACACATGCTCAATGGCATGTGCTGACATGGCATCCAGGAACTAGTGGAGTACCCTGGATGCTGATGCCTGTGAGATCCCCATGATATCCCCAGTTGGCCTTTGGAGGGTACCTATGGCTAGTATTCTTAGGCCTACATATACCTTGTTATCCACTGGGATGGGTTCCCCTCTGTTGGTTTGGTGTGTGAGGTGTGGCTGGCACAGCTCAACAATTTGCTGTAGGAGGTCCCTGTCCACCCTTTAGCGCTCCACTATCTTCAGCTCATGTAGCCCCTGGTAGTTTACCCTGGGTCTGTACATTCTTCTCCTTCTCCTCACTGTGGGTTGGTCATCAGCATTCTCATCCTCACCACCCTCGGCCTCTTCCACATGTTGATTTATGATAGCTGCTGTAGCTCCTATCATTTTTTGCTTTTGTTTGGTAAAAGTTTTCCACTTGTGTACACCGGTGGTGTAGAGTTTGTGGGAAAAAAACAGAAGGAAAGGTGTTTGCATAGTTTATAGTGGTGGGCTGGGCTTTGCTGCTGCGTGTGTAATTGGCTGATTATGACACATTTCTCCTGCCAGTTATGCTAGCTCTCTTTGATTACCTTCCTACTGCTGTTTTCCCTTCCCATTGCCTTCCTGTTTAAGCCCAGGGGTGCACCACGCAAACACAGTGCTCAGATGTGCATGGAGCTGCTATTTCCTGGTTTACTTCTTTTTCTTCCTTTAAAACATGGTGTGCAGCGCTCACACCCGCTTAGGCAATGTAAAGTGTTTTTGGCAGCTTCAGACACGGGTCTATATTAGAACACCAAACTTTCAAAATTTCAAGTGTTCTAATATCGAACTCTATTAATCAAAAATTTAAAACATCGAACATACAGAACAGTGAATATTTTCCTAGGGAAAAATTTGCCGTTCCAAAACACATACACACAACACAAGCACACCAAACAAACAGCAATCCACACACATGCACCTAAACTCTTACACCTAACCCTAAACTAAACTATACATACACCACTAACTATCCACTTACCTTAACCCAAACCCTAACCCTAAGGTCCGTCACTATCGCACAGTTACCTCACCCGCGCCCTAACCCTAACTCACCTACCCCACCCTAACCCTCACATCCACACACTCGCACACTTACCTGACCCGCGCCCTAACCCTAACTCAACTAACCCACCCTAACCCTCACAGCCACACAATCGCACACTTACCTGAACCTGACCCGTAACTTTCCACCACAGCACTGAAAATACCAACGTAACAGAAACGGACAACCGAATTCTTTCCCTAGGAAAAAAAATCAGTTTTCTATTTCTTTGATATTTTCAGCGTTCACTGAAAACGGGTCAATATTAGAACACTCGAAATATTGAAACTTCAGTGTTCTAATATAGCCCCTCAGACACACACCCTTGCTTAGCTTTGCTAAGCTAAGGACAAACCTGAGCCAGAGGGCTCCAATAAGCTTACAGTATTCCTGATACACCCCTCTATGATGTCAGCTAGCTCTTAGGTGTGCACCATGGTCTTCCTGCACCAGCATGGTTGGGTGCAGGCTAGCCATGAGGGGGATCTGGGATTCAGTATCATTTCCCTCATTTGTATAGGATTGCCTGCTAATGCCTAGTTACAAGTCTGACACTGGCCCTTCCCCCTTAGCAACCACTATTCACTGGCCATATTGTCTTCTGCCTACCATTGAGTATAATGGCAAAATTGTGATTTTGGATAGAATGCTTATTTCAAGTTTTTTTTTATTTTCGTCCCAATCCCGTTTGCGTGCCGCTGCCCTATGCTCAAATAGCCAAAATCGGCTAAAAAAAATAAAAGTTATTTTTTTTATTTTTGCAACTGTTTTCCATGCCAATGGCCATATATTTGGCCATTGGCATGCTTTCCACATTATATACACCCTTTCTTTGTAGCTGTCATGGCTCCGTTTTGTAGTTTGCAGAAATGTACTTGGTTACTAACCGATTACATTTCTGCAGACTACACTAGTCCTGCACGGCCAGCTCCCAGCTTCCTGGTTTTCAAATTAACCACATTTGCATGGTTTTCACCAATGGGGAGCTGTGTCCATGCAGGAATAGTGCAATAGCACTCGTGCACATCCTGGATCGCACGGTGGCCATATTGCCTCCAGCAGTTCTGCACTATTCCTGCACGCCGTGCAGAGCTTGCTGAATCCTGGGGTATTTCTTTACAAAACAAATGCAAATACATCAAGAGTGGCAAGGACTAGTTTTTGTAACAGATGTAACAGCCTTTGATGTCCTTAAACAGTTTTTTTGTTTATTTTTTAATTTGTTTCTGAATAATTAATGTGTCTCTTGCTGCCGTACTTCTGCAGGTAGCCAACTCCAAACTTGATCTCAGCCTAGGGAAAGCTCTTTCTTCTGTGTCAGTTTCAAAACAATATCCAATGAAAGTAATGCTATCTTGTTGGTGGTCTCTAAGAGTGTAGATAGGCTACTTAATTTTTTAATTTATTTTTTTGGTGGGGGTGGGTAGTGTTCCATTTTTACAGCTTGTAGATTTGACAGATAGGTGGAAGTGTGGTTCTTTGATTTACAGGGACCCAGTTATATCTCTGTAGATACTGGCAGTGAGAAGTTTGGAGATCTGTAAGAAGGCAAATCTGCAGATGTTGTTAGTAGTAAAGTTACAAGAGGCAGCCCATATTCAATGTTAGAGATAAGCACATTTTTATTTAAGGCATTATGACATATACTGGTGAGGAGATGTGAGATTATATAGCATAGTTTTAGTTGGTGGAGTATTTTGCTAATAATATTGTCAGTATGCTTGGCTAGGAAAAAAGTTGGCTTCAAGGTGATCCTTAGGCAGAACCATAGCAGACTCAACCAGTGCCCTGTGCCAGCAATGTGAACCAGTGCCCCACCCACTCCTTCAAGTAAAGAGCAAAAAAAAAAAAAAAGTTCTCTGTGTGGGGTCTAAACTGTAGGAAACTGCTTGCTGCAACAGTTTAAAAGTGTAAAAAATATCCTTTTTTTAACTAAAACCTAAACACTAGCATTATGTGCAGGCAGAGTATAAAATGTACGACAGTTACTACAATTTATACACTGCCTGCATGGAGCTCAACTGTGTTCGTGTTTTAGTTACAAAAAAAATTCCTTGTTACAAACTGTAGCAAATAACTGTAGCAAGCAGTTACTACAGTTTATATCCTGCCTGCACAGAGTGCTATAGCACTCAGGTTTTAGTTTTTAAAAAAGGAATTTTATTTATTATTATTTAAACTGTAGCAAACTGAGTGCTACAAAGTAGCATCCTGTTGCTATAGTTCGGACCACAAACAGAGAGCTACAGCACTCAGATGTCTGACCACAAATTTTAAAAGCCAGTATTGCAAGAAGGAAAGCTTGGGATCGGCTGATCACCTCCCCCAACAGTTTGTGCCTGGGGCAGTTGCCTCCTCTTGCACCACCCTAGCTACGCTATTGTCCCTAGGTATTTCTGTTCTGTTACTAGAGGTAGTGGGTTGTTGTCTATATCTGTAATAATTAAATGTGGGAATTTAGGTAGTTTTTGTAGACTGTCAAACACCATGATGTAAGACTCCAGGGGACTGATTATTGGCATATGTTTATTTATCCAGTGGCATAAATCTGTACAGATAGATTGAAGTTTCTGTTGCTGGGTTTTTAGAACAACTTACTACATGCTGTGGTCAGATAAAATGTGCTATGAACTCTACCTGTGTCACAATGTTATAAATGTTCTTCCTGAATTCAAAACATTGGTATTATTGTCATTAGTATTGTTATTATTGTTACTGTCAGTCTGGTGGATCATTTTTCAGTACGGATTGCAATATTGTAGATGAATGCCAATAAGTGCACACAAATCTACTCACAATGCAAGGAACAAATTCCAGTTTAAAAAGAGAGAAACTCCAGTATTTCATATCTTTCAAGGCTAATTTATTTGAACATTTTTTTTCTTTGGTGGTTTCTTTTGTTTGACACATAGGCATGAGGAGTTTGAGTATTTGTGCTTTAATATGAAGAAAGTTCTTACATAGACAGAAAGGAGTGGAGCCTTCTTCGTGGCATAAGAAGGAAGTTGTCACATACAAAAGAGGGGATAGGCATTTGTAATGGCATAAGAAGGAAGCTATGACATAGACATGGGGAATATAGTCGAGACAGAAGGAGGTATTGTAATGGAGGATTGTCTCTTTATCCCTCTCACAATACATTCCAGAATTCTGCTGGCTTTGGCTACTGCTTTTGCTCATAGTGATAATACACAGCTCTGACTATTACCCCAGGTCTTTATTCCTAGAAAGTCTTCACACTCTGACTTCTACCCCAGGTCTCCATTCCTAAAATGTCTTCAGCTGTAATTACTGTCACAGGTTTCTTTCCTGGTCATTTGCAGACTCCTTCCCACCTACCACTGTTCACTCATTTTGTTGCCAGCAATGGTCATTTTCTGTCTCAAGTTGCGCAGAACTGGTCCTAGTGCCAGTATCTATGGCACCCATGTTATCTTCCTGTCCATAGATAAACCCGTACCATAACGTTCTCAATCATTTTCCAGGCTATTCTTATCCTAGGTGGAGCTGAGTGAGAAACTCTCTTTCTTCAGAGGGAAATTTCAAAACCTTAATGAAATAAAGATTGTATGACTTTTTCCTATTATCACCCTATTAATACTAGTACAAATCAAGTCCTGACCTGGGTACTTTTTGTGAGCTAGTTTGCTATCCAGTGAGTTACATAGGGATTTACATTTAGCTGGGAGAGTTTATCTATGATACCTCAGTGTGGAATGGCATCAAATGCCATTGCAAAGTGTAGATATGCAGTGTGTATTGGTTTGCCCTCATCCATTGATTCAGTAACCTTCTCAAACAAGTCAACAAGATTGAGTTGTCAGGATCTGCTCATGACATATTAGAACTGGCTTGGATAGAGAGTTTGTAGGTTACTGATGTCCTTATTTATTAATTCCATAGTTATCCTTTCCATAGCCTGACAGATGAGGTTCAGTAGGCTTATGGCTCTATAATTACAAGCATCTGTTGATGCCCCACCTTTGTGCAAAAAAATGATTGTTGTTCTATTACTCATATCAAATGTATGCACTAATCTACCTTGTCACAAAATAAACACCATTTAGCCTACAAAAAATAATACCAGATGCAGACATTCTTTATCCTTTCTTTGTTAAGATTTTTGAACACGAATGTGCATACCTTGGTTATATCTCATGTTAAAGTGAGAATTAAAATGTTTTGAATAGATACTGTAACTTGCACCCTTTTGTAACCAGCAACTACATTGTTCTAACATCTCATGTAAGGGATTTCATCTGAAAGCCTTTGCTATGACTACCTTTTGTCATTTGTCATAAAACTATCATATATAAAATAGCCTAAATGAAACAATGGCCACCCAGTCCAATGTCTTTGCTTTAGAGCGAATGTTAAGCATTTTGATTTTATTTATTTATTTATTACTTATTTATGTTTGATAACCAGGTAAGCAAGGTCTAAAGACCCTTTTCACTCATTACCTACAGTAGGTCTAGAAGGGGAAATAGACAACATACAGTGAGTGGCACAGTTAAATAATATTCACACACAGTTATGAAGTCAAGGCTAAATATAAATAGACACAGTGGAAGTAGTTTCATATATAATTAATGGCTCACAGAGAAAACTTGCATTACAGGTAATACTCAATCCCAGCTGTATAGATCAGTTACAAAAGGTGCTAATGAGGCTAGAGAACAAAAAGGAGTAGATAGCAGAATTGTTAGTCAGTATCTATAACGTATGCACATGCTGGGTCACTCCAGAGCTACTACAAGAGTTTTTGAAATCTGTAAGAGTTCCTTTTCCCCTTAGGTCAGAAGGAAGATTGTTCCATATTTTAGGACCAAGCCTTGAAATGCCCCTTTCACCAAATACTGTTTAAAGGGTGTATGATGGGAAAAGGTTTGGGTTTGGAATTTCTAAGGGAGTATTTTGGTTTTCTGATGGGGATAAGTCCTTTTAATGGGGGCAGTATCCTTTATCCAGAATTTTATCAATTAGTGAACTGAATAATTAGGTGGATCTTTCAGTTCCTGGGAGGCAATTTACCTTTTGTAGAAGAAGCCATTGATGAGTGCAGGTGATGACTAGAATGGCAAATCTGCATATTTTGTTTACAGTGATCTTGAAGTCACATTGTGTTGTGGGAAGAATGAAAGGTCAAGAGAGGAAGGTCATATTCCAGTATGGGGAGAAGAACTCTAAGCTATGGTCAGTCCTGTAACAGATGTAAGGAGAGGAGAAATTCTTTGACATAGCTTCAGCTGGGAATGGACTTTGTACACATTGTTATCTGTGTGGGTACTGAAGGTAAGAAAATGGTCAAGGATAAGACCTAAATATTTATATTCTTGGACATTGAATATGACATTATTTTGGGAATCTGATATTGCAATTGTGGGTATCTGAGGGAATTTGTAAGATATTAAAGGATTCTATTATATGCAAACTGACATTAAACCACAGTTATCTTCATCAAATGTGTTACTAAAGCAATTTTCATTTTTATGTGAAAGCTTAGGTATTTTCAGTGATCATGTCAAAGAGGTTTTACTAAACTAACACTTATCTTGGTTAAATCTCTAAACAGTGAATGGATTTTTTTTACCTATAAAAGTACAAAGTACCTTCGTCAGATGCACATACTTAAAATGTTTTGATTTTGAGTAAAAGTTTGAGATTTATTTTTCTTAACAGCTAACTTCCTTAATTATGGTCAGATGTCACATTAGAATTTCATAGCAGTTTCTCGGCATAAAATATTATAATATTACTGATTTATATGTATAGCTCATATGGTCAAATGTTCTGCTGCTGACAGCTGTTACATTCTGAATACACATTTGTAAATGTCTTACATATTTTCTTAGCCTTGCTGAATTTCCATGATCATAGTAACATTTACTGGCCCTTAGTTTTTCATATTTAGAAATGCCCTTATTACTTTATTTCTATTTTCTTGGCAATAGTTGGTGCTCTCTGGTTACTGAGATTGGTAATATATATACTACAGCACCACAAATTGCTGTTGGCAAATCAATTTCGCAAACATAAATAGTATTCATAAATTTTGTTGCTCTCTGATTTTTTTTTGTGTGTGTGAAATACAACTGTTTAAACTGTAGCAGTGAATTGCGCAATGCTTTATATTGTCATAACAACATAATATGTACTTCTGAATATTTACCAGTTTGAAAGTTTAACTCTTACCAGTTTTCAGCAACACATTTGTCAAGTCCTTCTTGACACCATAGGGAAGAGGATGAAGGCACTTTATGTTATACTGCATTATATCAGGCTGATTGTAGAATTATTTATATATATAAATAAATTTAAAGCTGTTAAGATCTTATGTTTTCGAGTGTAAAAAGTAGAAGATATAAATAACCAAATAATTTAAGCAAAAATATAACAATAGTTATATATAGAAACATAATGTCTTAAAAAGCAATCCCTTTTAAAATCAAAATTAGATAGTGCAGTCTTGGCAAGATTAAATGAATACTTGAATGTGAATTTAGGGGCTGCATATTAACGAAAACTTCAAAAGCACTTCAGGTTTTCTTTAAAGGTTCCCTGTTAAGTTTTAGTCTATAGCCATCCTTCAACAATATAGAATTCCTAACAGGTTGTTGAACAAAAGAAAACTAAGTAGATATCACAACTAAATACTGGTGAGCGCTTTCCCAGTTTCACAACCACTTCATCACTTCATTACTCATCAACAACAATTAGGCTATTTAAAAAGGATTAGCTGATTAAAGCCCTCACCAATTGTTTTAGTTGTGAAATGTTATTGTTTTATTATTTTTTCTGTTATTAAAGTATGTTATATAGCCATGCTGGTTGCTGTATATTGTTTTTATTCTTTATAAATATCACAACTCTCTATCAGCGCGCCAGTGACAACTTGACCCCAGCTGCAATAACAGTAGCAGATAATTGGAAATCCTATCAGGTTTAATTAATGTCAGAATGCCTTCAAAGATTATTCAGCATAATCAGTTAGTTCAGTGTTTCTGACTCACATTTTAATCTCCAAAAGTATCAGAATAACTCTCCTGTGTAGAGCCAGAAAAATCAAGCAAGCATTATAACATTAATTAAGTGCAAGTCAGTTCAAAACAAATCCTACAGTACAAGTCACTCTGCACTCATTACAGAAGATGTTTGGTCACGGTGAAGTCCAGATATAGAAAGGTCTCCAACAGCAGATGCCAGGACTATGGTTTGCAACCTAGAACTCAGCAGCAAACCACACACAAAAGTAAAGTACTGACGTACAAAATAAAAATAAAAATATACAGGCAAAACTGCTAAAAAAAGATAATCATTTAAGTTGGAAGTACCTTTTCATTTCATCGTTGGTGACCAAATTATTAATGATAAGAATAGTGAGTTCAATGCAGGTAGAATATACAATAGAGGCAAGTAAACAGCAGTTGGCAAGTTGTCTAAATTGTCTTGTAAGCCCAAAAGTCAAAGACACCAATTAACATATACTCCACTTGTAAGAGCCAAACCACCACTATCATCTTGTCAAAACTAGCACAAGGTTCAGTCTATGCCTCTTTTCCAACCTCTCTTAGTTATTTTTTAACTTAATTCCCAGTATACTCCACAGAAACAGTTCTGCTGCTGAGCTGACAACACATGTAAGTCTTATTTTTCTTGTCATACCTAGGGTTTTTGTGAAAAAAATGTGTTTCTGCAACCTTTGTAAGCTTCTAGTTTGTGACAGCCAGCCTTGAGCTCTAATTTCTAAATGATCTGGCTCTATACGTATCTAGCATAATGCCTTCCACTGTTGACTCATGTCCCTTTGCCTGTAGCTTATTATATATGCCTTTTACGTGTTCATAGGCTTATTTCTTCCAGGACTCTTCCCTGTGGAGATGTTCTTGTTAAAAGGAGTCATAACAACATGTCCTCCTTTCTTCTTCTTCTTCTTCTATCCTTTTTTACTGTTATTTAATCTTTGGTCATGTATAAAACTACATAAAAGCATGTTGTTAGGGAGACTGGCATTGTAGTCTGACTGGAATACATCTGCACACTCTTCTTGAAGCTGGTCAGATGGTGTTGTGGTTTTGGAGATATCTGTTATGGAAATTAAGATGTTTAGCCACTTCAGTTTAACTGCAGGATTATGACAGAGAAATGATTGCTATCTCATTTGACCACATGTCGTCTGTCTTTATTTTCATAGTGTGGGATAAAATAACCATACTGAATACTATTGTTAATATCAGTGGAGCTTCACTACTGTCTGGATTTTTTTTGTAACATTGGCTGGGGCTTTAGTTGTGCTAAATAATTCTACTACTTCTTCCTACAGCTGCTCCTGCAAACATTAGCACTGAGACTGTCATATCTTGTCCACAAACAACAATTTCTGGTTATGCTGCATCTGTAGTATTTGGTAGTGTATACACACATTTTATCAAACTCTTTAATTGAACTATGTTTGGAAAATGTTCTTTTTTCATATTTTACTTGCTGGATTCATTATATGATGATATTGCTGCATTTTCTTTTAAATTCACTCACTTGGAAGAATTATTATATTTTCAGGAAGGCTGGCATTGCTTTCCATTGTCAGAGTTGTCTGACTTGTAAGAACAACTAAAAGCACAATTAATTTACAGAAAATTGGTATACACTTTTTTAAATTGCCCCCTATTCTGTAGTGTTGTAAACCTTTTCTGAGGTTTTCACTATTGTGCAGTGAATAATAAATTAATTTCTGGATTTGTTTCTCTTTGGTGCCTTTTTCTTTTATTGCTACATTCCAATAGTTCTTCAGAAAAATAGTAGAGTTCTATCAAAGCCTTCCATCTGAGTGTTGTTGATTATCACTTTGTTTTCAGGTATTTTTTTGCTCCTGCAGATGACCATCAGTGCACCCAGTGTCTCACTTCATTTGCCAAGTCTACCAGCTCTTGGGAGTATGGGTTAAAGATCAAAGTATTAGTAATGTAGCAGGTAGAATAAAATAATAATAACTGAGATGGGGAGAAAGGTCAAAGTTATTTGTCACTGACAATTTGTAACTAGAGATGCTAAGACAAAATATAAGAATAATGTGTTTATTTTTTGTGTGTGAAAGGTCCTTGACTTTTTTAACTTACGCTCAAGTCTCTAACGTTTGAAGAGCTGGATGTGTGGTACAAAAACAATACATTACAACTGATGTATAACTTTTTTGTCTTATAAGTAGTGATTTACTGCACTTTTTATTGCCTGCTACCTACTTTTATACTGTATTTATATATTGTGTATTAAACTACACTGTTGTACTGCAATTGTCGCTATTACTGTACCTGTTAAATTGAATTTTGTTGCTGTTTTCACTGTTTACAAAGATTTTTTTCTGCTTTTTTCACTGCTTGTTAAGTATTAATTGGTATTTTCACTGTTTTATAGCTATCTGTTCTGCTTGTTCAGTTTTTCCCACCAAGCAGTGTATAAATAACTAATCTGTTAGATGTTTAAAACATTCTTTAGAGCCTTCTTGCTGATTTTCTGCTGTTTAAAACATTTTTAGTGTCTCACTGCTATTTTAATGCTGTGTTTAGTATCCTACTAAAACTAAAGTATCTAGTAGTTGTACCACAGTCCAGATACAGGCTTGCTGCATCTGGATTTGTTTGTAGTGGTTGTTTGTTCTGAGTATGTTTTCCAGGCCATCTTGGATTGGAAGGGGCCTATCTGCACTTTAGTGAGAGGATTGTGTTGATTGGACCCTGTCTGGTAAAGGGAGATCAGCCTAGGCTTAGAAATAAGCATCCTCTTTTTAAATTTTTTTCAAGTTTTTAGCTTCTGGTATTTAGGCCCTGCATTTGAGCAGGTTTCTGCTTGTTTGTGCATTGCACAGCACTCTGCACTGCCGTGCAATTGTGCACCAAATCCAGACAGTTAAATTGAACAATTTTCCCTTAAATACTACTGTAGCTCACTAGTGTAGCCCTCATCCTTAGTGCTTTCTTGGTGAAATGAATACTGCTAGTGAGCTGTAACCTATTAGCCACCAACAAAAGAAAAAAAAATAAAATCCCAAGCAGAAATATCCAACCACTGAGGTCCGCCGTGAATGATTCAGAAAAGCCATCACTAGTGAAAACAGTCTTTAACCTAGCATTTTGGACAGCTAGAATACTCTTGTTTCTCCTGCCAACCTTGCTGACTTGAGTCTCTTGAGGCAGTGTAGCAATTTCCTTATGTACACCGATAACCCTCTACTAATAACTCACTCTAGCACATTCAAAACAGTAACACAGAAGAAGCTGTCAACTCACCCACCACTACATATGCACATAGTACAATTCCTCATAACACACAGTATGCATTGAACATAAAAATCTACATATGCGGAGGTTCTCTCAAAAAACTTACCTAAACAACAGAGACCTCCAAAACACAAGACTGCTACAATTAACACAGTCCCCACAGCACCCATGACACATAGTAACACCAGTGTCTCACTCACCAAGCCCATAAGGTGAAACACTCAAAAAACACATTTTTTTTGTTATTGGAGACTCAGTAGTGAGACACATGGATGTCCCACTCACCAGGCTGGACAAGGACAAAGTCATGGTCAGCTGCCTGTCCAGTGCCAGGATTCATCAGATCATGCATGCACTCAGGTCACTCAGCAACAAGTACCATTATATGGCTGTGTCTTAGTTTACGTTGGTGTGAATGACCTGAGATATACCTCACTGGACTACTTGAAGAGAGAGATATGGTTGAGCTCCCTGAGTATGTGTCCTAGGCAGGTATGTCACTAGCCTTGAGCAGCATACTACCCTCACCTAGAATGATGCTGCAGTATAAATAAAAAATGATTGATTTCAATAATTGGCTTAACTTTTGCTGTAATTCAAAGGGGATCCAGTTCCTGTCAGCCTGGGAAGCCATGGTCAGCAAACCTTGCTGCTTTACCAGAGAAGATTTGCACCTGGCACTTCCAGGCTTTTAGCTGCTGGCAAAAGCTCTTGCCTCCCCCATAGTGCCTTTTTAGGTAAGGTCTTGAAAGCAACATTACCGATGTGAACTTAGCCAGCCAGAACAAAATAAGGGTCATACTGCTAAATGCTAGGAGCTTAAATGAAAAACTGCACTCCCTGGAAGCACTTCTATCACTAGAAGATGTAGATGTCTGTGCAGTCATAGATACCTAGTTCAAGGCCTCAGAGAGTAACCCGGCCTTGCAAGACTACAATGCTTTCTACACCTTCAGACTGCAAAATGAACATATGAAAATCAAAGGAGGTGGTGTTTTGATCTATATCAGAGAGAAATTCACCTCTTGTCTAGTTAGACTGGACAACTCCATGGAGTTACTCCAAGTTCAGGTTATGGTGAGTAAGACCCCCATTCAAGTCATAGCAAGTAATAGATCCTCCTTCATGGGCCACAGTGCTCATGAAGCCTACTTCACTAGCACAACAGATCCTTAACTTTGTTAATTCAAATGCCCTGGAAAAATTGTTCATTCCCTGACAAGAGGACCAAACATTCTAGTTCTGATCCTCACTAACATGTCAAACAGATGCACTGCCACAACTATCAGACACTCATTAGTTAAATCTGACCACAAAACAGTCACCTTCCAGCTGGCACTAAAACCAGAATTCACAAAGGGTGAAATCAGACTAAAAAACTTCACCAAGGTAACCTATACCCTCCAAGGTGAAGGTAGAAATGCATTCCAAGCCTCACCGCATGCTGGAAGTGGTAACTACGCTGAAGGTTACATTAAAGCCCTGTACAGTCACTTGCATAAGTGTATAAACTTGGCTGTACCAGAAAGAATCAAAGCTATAGCCCCAAGTAAAAACAAGCTCCCTGCTGGACATCCAGCATCACCAAACTTTCAGCATCACCAAACTTTACAATAAATGCTGTCAAAGAAAACAAAGATGAGGCTGTAACAATGGAAAAGCACCCTCCTCAGCCTCAACAGGCAAATAAGACAACTTGTCAAATCCTCTAAGGGCTCCTTTGAGAGAAACTTAGCAAGTACAGCCAAGGATAACTATAAGGCCTTTTACAGATTCATACATAGCCTAAAATGTAGGACCCAAGCATGTACAGAACTAGTTAACAATGGTATGAAACACACATTGACCCCACAGAGATATCAAACCTGCTAGCAGACAGGTTTGGTGACAATTTCCTTCCTTTATCCCTCTCCTAACTTATCACAAACCTTCCCCTAAACCCTCCCACCACCACCTCACATATCTGAAGAGCAGGTCCTCAAAGGCTTTTCCAAGGCAAACAATATAGCCTCTGTGAGACCAGATAACATCTCAGGCTGTCTTCTTAACAGGCTAAAACATGAACTAGCATCACCATTAAATACCCTTTGACCAGGGCCTTTGAAGAGAGTAAACCTGTGCACACAGCATACCTCAACTTGGCAAAAGCTTTCCACACAATCCCATACTCAGGCATTTCCAATAAACGTAGCAATCTGAATGTAAACCTCTTTGTTGTAAGATGGGTTGCCAGCTGGCCCACAAACTGGACATACACTATCAAACTGGGTGACTGCACATCAACCAGCAGACCTGTCACCAGTGGGGTGCCATAGGGGTCAGTGCCGGGCCCTTATTGTTTGGTATATACTTCTCAGAAGTTCAGGTCAAAACTAAAGGGTTGTGCCTAACGAAGTTTGTGGGCTACTGCAAACTGGATGCAATTATTGAATCCTGAAATGATGTCAGTATACTCCAGGAGGGTGTTAAGCAGACCATCTACTGGTGTCTTAGTCATGGTCTCAGACTGAATGCAAAGAAATGCATCATCATTCCCTTTGACATAAACAATGTTCCTTCACACTATGAAATCAACAACAGTACCCTAAGTATCCATGAAGTGGTAAGGGATCTGGGTTCACAAGTTGACTATGACCTTACCTTCGACCACCATGTGTCTACTGTAGTAAGGAAGGCTTTCTATGTAGCACATTTGATTAGTAAAGGCATCATCTCAAGAGCAAAAGAGGTTATAACCTCTCTATACTCTGTACTAATCCAGCCCATAATAGAGTATAATGCCCCATTTGGCATGTACCGTACAAAGCACCTGCAGCAATTGGAGATAGCTCAGAGGTTTCTAACAAAGAAGATAAAGGGACTCCAGCACGTTCCTTATACAGACCAACTAAAATCCATGTCACTACACTCTGTATCATATAGATTTCTTAGGGCAGACATATGCCTGGCTTACAGAGCAATCTCAGACCCAAACCTAATGAACCTGCTGCATATCCATAAATCAAATGGGACAAGAGCTACCTGCTCTAGGGACCTAAATATGGCCGGTAACTTAAATAGGACATGCTGGAGGGACATATTTGGCTCCCAGTGACTGCAGCATCTTTGGAATAGGCTACCAATTCATGTGAAACAGAACACCTCTATGACGCTATTCAAGAGGAACCTGGATGAGTGGATGGGGCACCATAAATTAGTACCAGTGATAGTGACCACAACTCTCCTGGACATTGATAGTCCTTGCTAAATGCAGTCTTGGATATTGATTAGCATTTCTATGGTATTATATTGGGATGAAACATCTAGGCTTGAAATGACATCTGGGTCGATAGCCTAGTAATCTCCTATGATCCTATGATCCAAAGATCTCAAAGATTTAGTTCTGTCAAGATAGTACCACAGTTGTATGTGCACATCCAAGGAATAAAGTCCCTTCCTCCCTCATTTGTAGGTTCAGGAAAGACAACAGGGAGCTGGATAGTTTGGCTTAAAGTAAACTCACTTTTGGCAGAAAAGAAGAATTAGTTCTCAAAGAAACCTGCCCCTATGGAAAATGAGTTTCTATCAAAAAAAATCAAGGGACTCCAGCACGTGCCTTACACAGACTGACTAAAGTCCCTGTCATTATACTATATTGTATAGACTTCTTAGGGGAGTCTTATGCCTGGCCTACAGAGCAATCCAAGATCCAAACCTAATGAACTTGCTGCATATCTATAAATCAAACGGGACTAGGGCTACCCAATCCAGGGACCTAAATATGGCCTGCAAATTAAATATGACGTACTGGAGGGACAGATTTGTCTCCCAGTGACTGCTGCATCTTTAGAATAGGCTACCAATTCATGTGAAACAGAGCAACTCTATGACACTGTTCAAGAGAAACCTGGATGAATGGATGGGGCACCATAAATTCATACCAGGGATAGTGACCACAGCCCTCCTGGACATGGGCAGTCATTGCTAAATGCAATCCTGGGTATTGACTAGCATCTCTATTGTATTACATTGGGATGAAGTGGCTAGGCTTGAAATGATCTCCAAGTCGATAGCCTAGTAATCTCCTATGATCCGAAGATCTCAAAGATTTAGTTCTGTCAAGATAATACTAGAGTCGCATGTGGATATCCAAGGTATAAAATACCTTCCTCTCTCATTTTTAGGTTCAGGATAGAAAATAAGGAGATGGATAGTTCAGCTTAAAGTAAACTCACTTTTGGCAGAAAAGAAGGATTAGTTCTCAAAGAAACCTGTCCCTATGGAAAATGAGGTAGGGTTTGACTCACCATTAGAGCAAAACTGTTCTCTGTGTTATGAACCTGAAGTGAGACAGATTAGCTAGTTCAAATAGAGCAAGTGTTAGCTTCTCCTACACAATATTATGATTCCAAGAAAGGGGTAGAGGCTTTTAATCCAAAACCTCATTCAAGAGCATTTTAACATGAGCCTGCCTTGAAAGAGGAGGTTCCATAGACAGAAATGCCAGTAAATGAACCTTGATAGAGGAATAAGAAAGGCCATAGGATAGTAACTCACACAAATACTGTAAAACGTAAAACCAGAGAACAACTAGCTCGGAATGAATATGTACTGGTTATGTTGTTGTCACCAACTAGAAAACCTTTTACATATGCTAATATTTCATTTCCTAGTGACAGGCTTTCTTACCTCCATTAGAACCTGCTGTACATTCTAAAAAAAGTGCCTAAAAGGAATTAAGACCCTATCATCCAGGCAGTTAACTGAAGATAATTTATGTCAGGGTGTATCACACACCCCTGTTCTTGTGTGAGTAGATCCAATCTGTGCGAAAGATTGTGGCAAATACCCCTGACAGTTTGCAAAAGAAGGTAGGACCATGGTTACCTGGCCCAGAAAGAAATCACCACAATAATATTGGGGGATTTCTTCTGAATCTTTAGAAGTGCCCTGAATATTAGTAGAAAGGGTGGAAAGGCATATAGGAAAATTCCTGTCCAAAGAAAAGGAAATAAAATACATTTTTCTTCCAGGCCTTCTTGTAATGAATCCTGGAACAGAAATTTGCCAGTTAATTGTTTAGACAGGAGGCAAAGATATCTACTGAAGGAACTGGAACTCCTCACACATGGATCAAATCTTGGAAGATCCCCAGTCTCATTCATGAGGTCTGCCCTGGTCCTGCTCAGTTTGCTTGCCACACAGTTTTATTCTGATGAAATGTAGGATATCTGTAGAGTGAGACTGTGCTGTGAAACTATATCCCAAACTAACATGGCTAGCCTGCGTGGGGGGGGGGGGATACACCCAGATTCCCCCTTGCTTGGTGATGTACCACATGACTGTGGTATTGTCTGTAAAAAGTTGAAGAGATCTCGAGGACCATAGATGGTTCAGAGAGTTGAGTGTCTTGATCAGGGAAACATCTCCTTACATACATACATACAAATATTTCAAGCATGGGCATTAAAATCCCTTCTAGCTTATCGATACACCAAAAACACTTGTTTCCATAATAAGTGTCCAGGCTGTTCTTAAAAATATCTAAACTAGTACTTGCTTTCATGTAATTTGGTAGTCTGCTCCAAGCATCAGCTACTCTGTCAGAGAACCAGTTAGTACACTTCTCATTCCTATAGAATCTTCTACATAGGTTGTCTGATGATTCTCTAGTACTTTTTGACTACCTGAAACATTCCCAGACTTAGTTCTCTCTAAATGCCCTATGTACTTGAATAAGATCTCCTCTTAGATATCTGTAAGAGACACTGTATAAGTTCAGATATTTTAATCTTTCACAATAACTTAAATTTTCACATCCATGGATGCCCTTGGTAGATTTCCCCGTACTCTTTCCAGTTTACTCATGCTTGTTTTCTTACAGGGTTTCCATATTATTATTCCATACTCACATTTGGGTCTAATGTAAATAACAAACAATGACTTAATCATTTTTGATTTCCTAGACTTTATTTATTTACTGACATTTGTTAACCAGGTTTGTACAACTGGGATCGTGGCCCATTTTCAGTGGAGACCCTAGGAGAAAAGCTCCAGTAATACATTTTAAAACAATTACAATTTTAAACAATATTGATATAATAGCAGTTATAGCAAAACGATTCACATATGTTGGGTTACATGCATAAAGTTAAAGTTGCATTAAAAAGAAGCTAAGTAACAATTTTAGATTGATATAGTTCAATAGGTCAACAATAAACATTTTTTGTTTGTATAAAATTGTGCAAATGCATAGTAGACACATTGGAGAGAGAGGTGTAATGAGGTACTAAGTGTGGTCATTTTGAGGGTACATAAAGGGAAGGAAGACTAGGTAGGGTCATGGCAAGGGCAGGTTCTGGAATTGAGAAAATAAGCTTTTAGTTCATTTTTAAAGTGTGAGGTATGGGAGATTGAATGTAAGTCAAGGGGAAATTTGTTCCAAGCATGGGCAAGGGAGTGTTTGTAGAGTAGTTTGCCTACCGACCTTTTTGGGTGGTAGATATCAAGTAATTGTTGGTTAGAAGTACGGAGGGTCCGGGATGGGATCTAGATGGAGACTAAGGAAGATAGAGATGGACAGAAGGAGGGTTTATAAAGAATAGAGTGTAGCATATGAAATTGATAAGATAGCAGAAACTGGGGAAGTTCAAGCCATTGAAGAGAGTTTAAAGAAATGCAGTGGTGTGAGTTGTATGGGGAGTTAGTAATTAATCTGGCTATTTTATGGTAAGTCTGTTGCAGTTTGTTTAGAGTGGAGGCCTGAATAGTGGTAAGAACTTGGGCAGTGTATAAGAGGGAGGGGAGGAGGAGTGCCTGGGCCAGGGTAAGTCTAGATTCAGGGGTTAGAAATTTTTTGTTCCGATATAGCAGACCTAGTTTCTGTTTTTTTTTTTTTTTTTATACATCGGAGTATGTGTAGGTTGAACTTGAGTTTGTCATCGATAATGACCCCTAGGAGTTTTGTGTGGGTGTCAGGTTTGATGTTTGTATTGTTAGAAGATGTAATAAAAAAAGGAGGTTTTGTGATGAAAAAGAGAACAGGGAAGGAAAAGTAGGAGTTTGGTCTTTTTGGGATTTAGGATCAATAGGTTGTGAGAGAGCCATTGTTCAGTGGATAGTAGGGCCTGTTGGGTCAGGGAGTGTAGTTCAGGAATGCTATTTGAGATGGATATAAGTGTGGAGTTGTCGGCATACTGAATAAGGGAGGATTCTTTGCATGAGGTGTAAAGATCATTGGTGATGATTTTAAACAAAAGGGGTCCCAAGATGGAGCCTTGGGGAACACCATTGGAGATGGGAAGGAAAGGTGAGGAGGATGAGAGCCATTTGACAGATTGTTCCCTGCCAGATAGGTAACTATTAAACCAGGCAAGTGTGGAGGGGGATAGGTGGAGATTTGCGAGTTTGGATAGTAGTAGAGGATGAGAGACAGTATCGAAGGCTTTGGAGAGATCTAGGAAGAGACAGGAAATGAGTTTATTGTTGTCTAGGGCCTCTGCAATGATATGAGTGAAGGAGAGGAGGGCAGTAGTGGTGCTGTGGTGAGGACGAATTCCATGTTGGGTAGGGGTAAGTAAGTGATGTGTGAGGAGGTGATTGAGAAGCTGTGAGTGAATACATTTTTCTAATATCTTGGAGAGGGGGGACAGAATGGCAATGGGTCGGTAGTTTGAGGGGTCAGTGGAATTTCCACCTTTATGAGGAGGGATAGTGAAGAAAGATTTCCAGATCTTTTTATACAACCTATACTTATATAACTATCATTAACCAATTGGCTGATATGATTAGAAAAACGCATGGCTGAATCTACCCATATACACATGTCCTTAAATGAGTCTACAGTTTCAATCACTGTGTGTGCTGTATTAATATTCACTTTTCAAGTTTATGTCTCCCAAATCTCATATGCTTAGTGTTTGATGTATTTATCAGCATATTATTCTCCTGTGCAGAAATGGTCAATTTAGCCAAGTTATTTTGCAGACATGCCTTATCTGTAACACATGTAGTCAGTTTACCCAATTTCAGGTCATCTGCATATAGACAGTAGAACACCTCAGATGAAAAATGTAGGTTTGAAAGATACAATCTAAACAAGTAAGGGCCTAGGACAGAGCCTTCATCTTGGGGACTCACTGTAAGTAAATTAATAACATCAACAGTCAAAAATATATAGTTAAGTTTCATTTTTGATTATTTTTAGTCTTTCCAAGCAGTGCTAAGAGTCTTTTAAAATATGTACAGCTTCCTCAACTGCCACTTTAGACCATGTATCCACAAAAGATGTTAAATGTTCCATTTTGGAACCACCAGTGGCTACAATAGGTCTAAAAGGCAGATTCTGAATTCCCCTGTGCACCTTGGGTATACCAAAAATCACTGGTAAAACTGGGCTCTTAACTGTTAAATAATTAAATTCAACTTCATTAATCATTCCTTGAAAAAGTGCGTCATACAACTACATATCAATTTTCAAATAAGCCCCATTCATCTCATTTCTAGATGCCCTGTAATAAGTTACTTCATCATTCAATATTTCATTCATCTTACAACTGTAATCCATAGTTGTCTCTTGGCACTGCTTGGAAAGACTAAAAATAGTCAAAAATGTAACTAACTATATATTTTTTACTGTTGATGTGATTAATTTATTTACAGTGAGTCCCCAAGATGAAGGTTTAAACAGGTTATATGAGAGTCTACTTAATATTAAAAGGTTTGATAAATCTAAATTGAATTTAATACTTGAACTTGTGGAATTGGTATTAAAAATAATTTTGAGTTTTGAATCGGAAATATGCCAGCAGAAAACTGGTGTGACGATGGGTGCAAGGTATGCGCCAGTATTCTCTAATTTGGTGTTACTGGCCTGGGAAAACCTACATGTTTTTCCATCTAAATATCAAGATAATATTTTGCTTATAATAGGTTTTTGGATGATATACTCATCCTGTGGAGGGGGGATGTCACCATCATCAGTGAATTTATTGAATATTTGAATGAGATGACAAATTTCTTTAAGTTTACTTATGTATGGCATAATGATGAGATCAATTTCTTAGACATCACTTTGAAGAAAACTCCACAAGGGTTATGTAGCAACATATACAGGAAGAGTACATATTCAAACTCATTACTACACTTGGATAGTTGTCACCCTTACCATCAAAGAACAAGTATTCTAAAGGGGCAGATGGTAAGGACATCAAGATTGGTTAGTGACAATGAGGTGTTTAAACATGAAATGTTTAAACTGATAGGTTTGTTTATGGAAAGGGGTTATCCCCTTAAGTTGTTATTAAGTGTTAAAAAAGAAGTTTTGTGGAAAAGGGCAAAGGTGTACATCCCAATATTATGAAGTGAGGTATCGGTATTTCTTAAAGTAATTAATGAAAACAAGGCAGGTGATGTCTTGGTGTTAAAATACAATCCATCAGTTCCACAACTCACAACTAGTTTAAGAAATGCGTGGAGATTTTGTTTAAATAAACCTACTAAGGACATTTTGGGTACTGAACCTCAGATAATTTATGGTAGAGGTAGGAATATGACAAATATTCTTGAAAGTATTTCCACCAGAAAGAATTTAAATGTATCATCTATGACAAAATGTGGTTCATTTAGGTATTGTCATTTTATTAATGTGTATTAAGGACTATCAGTAAATGCAATTGCAACAGTACCAGATTGGTATATGTGGCAACCTGTACAGCCTGCAATGCCTTCTGAATGAGCACAATGCACTTTATACACATAGTCAACGTTGTATGAATTTTAAAACATTTTTATTTTTTGTTGTAGATAGAGTTATGACTAAAAATAGAGAGTTAGAATGGCAACTTAGGCTAAATGCCTTGAAGGCACCAGGACTCAATGATGGTATTACCTTGATGCCTATTTTAAAATATAGGGCTAATATAATATAATTCAGGGTAGATAAATATATTTTTAGATTTAATATGCTTGAACTATATATGAAGTATATGCACATCCATTTATATATTTATTATTTTTATAGATTTTAGTGACGTTTTGTATATGTATCAAATATAGTTAATGGTTATTAATATTATTTTGAAGTCTTTTTTATCTAAAGTGGAAACTGAAGTTATGAATTTTTAAATTATATGTCTTTAAATATGTAATGACATTAGATCATGAGGTCATTAATTGAGCATCAGTCATTGGTATGTTTAAATTATTAATTATGTATTTAAATATGTAATATTGTCTGACTAAATGACTCTGATGAATCTGGGCTTAGTACCTGGCGAAAGCGCTTAGTTCATTTGGTTTGTGTCTCAATAAAGTAAGAGTGATTGACCGCGGTGGTCCGTTTATTGTTGTTTTTATTTTTAGTTATATGGTCCCTTGTGGACTGACAGTTTCTTCTTTTTTACTCTGTAAGAAGGATGGATCAGCAGCCTGAATTAAACACTGGGTTCAGTACCATTAAACTATTCTTAGCCAAAGAAATTTGATGAGGAGTAGATACATGTTTGTTTTTTTGTTTCTTTTTGACAGGAAAAATTGGGACAGTCATGTTACTAATGGCAGCTGCTGCTTCCCTAGAGATGGATACAGCATTCTAACATAACATTCCCCTGTTCCCTCTTCCAGGATCAGCAAGAGGGACTCTTCCTTGCTCACTGAGAGGACTCCAACATCTGCAGAGGAAGTGGCCAGCCAACAGTCCAATAGTGGCTATAGGTGCAAGACTAGAGGGATTTGGGGTAAAAGATGAGTGGTCTGAGGAACAACCAATGGCCACAGCAGAGTCACCCACATGTGGCTGAGGCAAACTGCTAGCTTGCTATGGTGGCAAAGTCTGTTTGCTTAACTTTTTCTTTTTGTAACTGGAAGAAAGACCAACCATGAGACCGACAATCTGTTTCATGGGCAAAACAAAAATGGTGCCTCTTTCACATAGAAGGCAAGCACCAAATGCTGATAAAACTACAGTCCACAAAAGTTGCTTTTTTTACAAAACAAAAACACATTAAAAAGCACTTTCAAACACTATGGCAGTCCCACAACAAAAAATAAATACAATTTCTCCACAGACAATATGCTCTCAGTTAGTCTACACAACTTTATAACTGACAGAAAAAAATGAATGCCTCGTTTAAAAGTATATTAACGTCTCAAGACAGTCTGTTTAAACACAACACTCCTAGCTTTAAAATAAATTCCTTGAAGAGGAAAATAATGAAACATTATTAAATATAAAAATATGGAATTTTTTTCACCAAAGGGAACTTGTCTGCCCAGCAAAGGAAAGCACAAGCTGACCATCGAACCTCTAAATCCTCAGAAAAGAGTACACTTCGGGGGCAGTAAAGCTTTGGTGGGCTCTGCACCCAAACTAGTCTTTTAGTCAGCTCATTTCATGCTGCCTGACAGTTTGGGTACATGGAAGGTACCCTGAAGCTTTGGAAGCTGGCTGGCTTTTATAACATTGGCAGGATGTAACCCATATTGCTAAGGCTACTGCAGCAGTGATCAATATGATGAATATCATTAGATTAACAGTCAGTAAAGCCTTAATATTCAGACAATTTTAGCAGTATAACAAAACTTTGTACAGTACTGATTCTTCATAGGTATCTGCCAGAACTTTAGTCTGATGTGTTAATATGTTTTTCTTCTCTCTTTCTTTTAGCCAGCTAAATTATAGTCTGTATAGTGTAGTAACTGCACACACCATCCATACATTCTGACCTAATGTCTTATTCTCTAGGTAGTCCCTGCCTTTTTCAAAATCGTTGCTTCCCAGCAAACTGGACATTATTGCAAACTCACATTTTTTCTATTCAGAAGAACATCTATTTCACAATGACTGCTTGTTCAAACAGAATAAAACTTACAAATAATAAGTTCTTGTTTTTCTTCTCTGAATAAGCTAATATTTGTCCAGGTCCCCTTCAATAAACACACATCACACCAAATGACATTTGACGACCTTTAATAAAATTCCATAAACATAACTTCATTGACCAACTGATATTTTAATTTATTAATTACGGCATATATATATATCCATATAACAGTTAACTAATGGCAGGGTGACCCCACTCACCCTGACCAAATAAGGAGCATCCTTACCTCCACTCACTACCTTTTACTTAACAAGCAGCGTTCCACCGCTTACCTTACCCAAAATCTCTGTAATAGTTCAGTTAGGGCAGCATGACCCCTCTCACCCTGACCAAGTAAGCAGCATCCTTACCTCCACTCGCTTACTTTTACTTATCAAGCAGCGTCCAGCCACTCACTTTCATTTCCCAACTCATTAAAATGAGCCTCCACCACCAGAGGGCAAACAGAAGAGGTACACGCCTGACCAGGCTGTTCCTCCTCCTTCATTCCAAAACTTCCAAACCCTCCAAAAGAAACCTAACCATACCTAAAGGTCGAATCAAAATCATCTGGTGTACTGCACACCCTCTGAACCAACTGGATCCCTGTCATCACCTCTCAGTGGCCTAACAAAATTTTCCAAAGCAACTAGCTGTCAAAAAAGCTGACTTAACTGATAACCCTCCCCAAAAGCCAAAATAACCACACAATACCCTTACCTTGAAATAACCTGTTTAACTCACCAATCTTTTGTCAAACTTCCAACTGTAACTCCAGAATTATTGCCTCATCGCAACCTTGCAAATATTCCATAAAGACTATAAAGGGATGCAATGCCACCTGCAACCATGCAAGCCCAATTGCATGCTTTCCGGCCTAACTGTAGCCCTGTTTAGCCTCCCCACAGATATAAGAATGGCCAAAAGATTTTTTTTTTTTTTTTTATTGAATTCTCCCTCGATAAATCCATTGGCCCAACAATGCTCCCAAAATGACAGAAAATCCTCTTTCCCAAAAGCCAACACACCAAAAGCTGTACACCATGTATACAAACTGATTACACTTCCAATTATTATAGCTTGACCAGTAATGCATCCTAATCATTCCCCCAAATAATAACGCCAGCAAAACAGGTATACCACCTGCATCTATGCCCCAAGTCACATGCTCTCTAGCTCCCATATCTGCCCCTGTGGCCTGCCAACACAATTCTGCTGAAATAACTCTATCATGAACCATCCTGCCATGGCCACAACTTGACTGTTCATCAGTCTTACACTGCCTCCCCTCACCAGGCATATCTTAGTGCTGTTCTTCCTGTAACCCCACTTTGCCCAGATTATGTTTCCAAAATATACAACCCCTTACATACCTCTCAGCTTTTTAGCCCAAAAAAATCTGGAGAAAGCTGTAAACAAAAGTGGGAGCAAGCCCAAAATATGAACAGTTTCAAATATTGCTGTCACAAGCTTAGAAAGACAGAACAGGCTTGCAGTAGCATGATTTTACTGAAGGGAATTCTGTAACTTCAGACTTTAATGATTTGACGCTAATTGCCAGAAAACCAGAATTTTATGAAAAATGGCCCAAAATATAAGGCCAAAATTTGGACATTCTGGGAAAACTGTACAGTAGAAATATGCTCTTTTACCCGAATCCCCCAAGAACTAGTTCCTAAAAACTAACCTATGAGGTGCAGCAATGAAGTACTCCGGCAACATATCGTACACGAAAGGTAATACTACCACAATACTATCCTCCTGATTAATGTGCTGACTGCTGTGAAACCCCTAAATACCTGCATAAACTTAAAACACCCCAAAATTCACTACTTTCTAATGACAGTCCTGTCTAGAACCCTAGCCACAGCACTCAGAACTAATCTTAACCCCCTACCATGTTACGTATGCAGCTAGTAAGGAATTAAAACATGGCCTGCTTCTGGAGAATTCCAAAAGTATGCCTTGCTTAAGCCTTCTAGCTCCCACAAAGACAACAAAGCACCTCATTCCCAAAATATCCCTAAAACACCCACATACCTACAATGCTTCCTGAATCCCTACCTACAAAATACACCCAAAGCACAAGGGACATGGTCCTTATGCTACTCTGTCTAAAACCCTAAGCTGGTATGTAACATTACCGATACCTACTGGAAGGACAGATTTGTCCCCCAAAGATACCTCACCTTAGGAACAAACACGAGCATCCTGACAAACCGAACACGTCATTGGCCCTCTACGAACACAATAAACTGGATGGGTAACTGTAAATGCACCCCAAGGGTTCCACCCATCCGAATGCAAGGGTTGACTTGGCTGTCCTGTAAGAGCCCTATAGCTGTTAGCCTAATAACCTCTTATGCTCCTACGATTGTTGTGAATCAACTACACCTGTGGGAACCCCACACTCCCCCATAAACAATCCCCAGTGTTTTACCCTACCCCCAACCTACCTCTACCTCACTTGCCCTCATGCTGCCCAAAAGGCAGTACTCTGATGTGCCTTAATGACCCTAAATAAGTAGAATCACCTGTGACCTCATTGTGCTCCACGCCAGCCACCAGAGCATCCACCCCAGCAGTATCCATTACCTTGCAACTCCAGTCCCCTCAGGTCACTGACCATTGCTCACAATGCACACTGTCCTTTGTGGCCTCTTTATGCATTACTCTGGTGACTAGACATCCACTGCAACAGCCTCCATCACCTTTTGGGTCTCCTTCATTCTGGCCATCGACTGAGGTCCACTTTGTGCCTCCTCACCTAAAGAAAGAAAAAAGTGTAAATTCACGGCACACATGTAACCATTTATGAATGACTGGATTAAGCCCTGTTAGAAACCTACCCTATTGAGCAACTGCCCAGCCACTACCATTGCCTGCAACTCCAATCCAGAATAAAATGGAACTTTAACAGCTTCCCTTTTCCTTTCAAGCCTGCTTCCTTCAGGTCACTGACCTATGCCCAGGTTGCACTTCCCACCATAGCAAATTCAGGGCAAAAATGTCCCATATTTCCATCAGTGCAATATTTCAAAGAAATGACAAAGAGAAATTCCTTGGCCAAGAGAAGAAGAAAACAATAAACCACCAAGTCCCAACCCCCCCCCAAACCTATCTACCACATCTATACCTCCCCCATGAATCACTGAATGGATCCTGGCAGCCTCCCAGAATTCGCATTTAATCTATGCAGAGAGGATATCAAACAGCTGTGCTCATGAAGGCAACCCCTCCATGTATAAAGACTCTGCAAGCCCCCCAATGATCCCCAAAACAGAGATGGGTATCACCATGTTACCTTGTGACTGTGAGGCAAACTCCTTATCACTATGCCCCCTTTAACATCTACCTTACGCCTAGTCACCCCCAATACAGTCGAGAGGTTATGATGCTAGTTACCTGTACTACACTCCCCTCTCTACTCCCCAGAGCTGCCGTAGTTATGTGCAGTCACTCCTTTATTTTTGATTTATTTATTTATTTTTTTAATATATATATTTATTAATAAACCAAATCAGATGACCAAAATGGCAAACCTGCAATAGGTATCACCTCCTGAAACTCTGGACACTGGAGGATTAAGTGAGTGTGTTTGCAAGACAATGCTAATCATACAAACCCCCCCCCCCCACACAAAAACTGGCAACTGCATCTTTACCCATGAAACTCTGAACCGCCACACAAGAATCCCTCTGTATAACTTATATCTATACTTATATATTATACACACACACATTTTACGTTCTTACCTCACAACCTCTGAGACCAAGAATTCTGGACAACTCAAGAAATAAAAGGGGAAAGGGGACAAAGGCCCAAAACAGGGACACTTGTAAATATTGGTCTTACATATCTAGAAAGATGATACAACAACCAGGTTCCCCTTGACATTAAATTGTGATGGAAATGGAGTCTAAAATCAAATGTCTGACGTAATTCTGCCCTCATCCTCAATGAATTTCCATAAGTCTACAATGTATGGGAAATGGACCGAAAGATGCGTCAAAGTTCTTTTTACTATTTTTTTTAATAACTTTCTGTCCCCTCATTTACATTATTTTATACAAAACATCAGACTCATTTCACCTCTAAGCAGACAGTTCCAGGGATGTTGCACACATAGTTGCCCCAAAAGCTACTTACCTTCTCTAGGAAGTTTTTATAAGTACCAAGGACACCCCCCCCCCAGTAGTCATCAGCAGTAGCAGTAGTGGAACAGTCTGAATGAGCAGTACACATGCTGAGTAAGCCTGCTTCCCTTGCCATATATGGTCAATTAAGTTTTAACTAGAACCTATTTCAGGATGTCACAAAAAAGGGGGTAAATACTATATACTCACTGCATTTAAGGTCACAGTCTGCAAAATTACGCCCACCTAATTCTCGATCATCCCCACACTGGTTAAATTTTCACCCAAGCATGCACAATGAACACAGATGTTACACACGGTACTTTGAAGCCCACAAAACATGTCAACTGCTCCTCACTATTATTTGCAAACATTTATTTTATTCTGGGAATTAAAATTGCAGTCATATTTGTTTTCTGATAGATGCAGTGGCTGACAAAACTAAAAACTCATTTTTAAAATTTATTGTGTTCATTTGTATCCAGTCCACCTTCTTTTCGGAACACTATGTCTGATCTAAAACATTTTCACAATGTGTACTTTTTACAGGGCTGTGAATGCCATTAATGTTCAATAAGAAATATTCTGTGACTGCGATCTGAAATCAATAAATTAAGGCAGACCCTGCCTTAACTTCCCCCTTGGTGGGTAGTGCCACACACAGGCACGACCAACAACCTTCCTTAACGGGGAACTCTCCAACTGTGAAACCAGCACACACTCTTCTCAAGAAACTAAAGTAGCACTAAAACTCCTCCATTCACCACCCCACTACCACCAAACAAAATTGAAAACACAAGGAAAAGGCAAGCCATGCATGATCAGCAGCCATTCAATTCCTCTGTTCACCACTCCACCGTTAGAGTAACAGTGTGCAGTCTAAAATGTTTCATACAAAATGCCATTATTTAGCAACTTTTCAAATCATCGCAGCAATTTGACAGAAACCACAAATTATATGAGGAACAGACCACAGATTTGAGGCCAGATGTGCAACCGCTGTAGCCACATCATACCTCTCAACCTCTCAAAGCAAGAAATCTGACAAAGCTATAAAATGGCAGTGGAATGAACACTCAAAAGTAATATGGCTCTTAGAAACTTAACAGGTTAGTAGCATAACAGGATGTGCAATAACCTGAAAAGGCTGAAGGATACAAAATCTGAACTTACATGCCTGTCACTAATTCCCAAATTCAGTGTCTAATGAAGTGCCACTAACTTGCCAGCAAACCACAGTTTTATGATAAGAGACCAGCACACAAGGCAAATTCTGTTCAGGGAAAAGGTATGGGTCCATAGCCAATACAGCAATCAATACTCACTGCCACTTCTAAATGTCAAAACAGTCCCACCAACCCCCTACCCATAAGTCCGAATTCACACTGTTAGAAAAATGTGTATTTGAATACATGAGAAATGCTAGTTTAAAAGCAAAGTAGTATATAATGCATTTTATTCTATTAATCATATAGTAGTAAAATTAATTCATGTCTAAATGTGAAGTAGTTTTGAAACTGCAGTGTGGCTTGAAGCAAAAGCTGATCCCTGACCCTGACAGAATGCTAGCTTAGCAAGTTTTAATGTTTATGCTTTTCACAAGTGATTATCTGCTGGGTCAGGAAATTAAATGTGTGAAATAATGAAATCTTCTGCTCTTTCCTGGCGGAATGAGATGGCCTTGTATATGTGTTACTTAGATATCACGCAGCTGTGTGAGAAAGTGTAACAGAACAAAGACATGCATTAAAGACTGAAGCTGCTATTGTATTCGAACTGATATGAAACCTTGAATAAATAACTTTACAGAAAGACATTATGACTGACCAGCTGGATAGCAAGGCCGTATTGTATCTAAAGGAAAAGTTTTTTAAATGTACAGCATCAGCAAACTTAATGAATGAAGAATTGTAAGCTAAAGTGATGTAGATGCCCTGTGACATATCACGTCAGAAAGGTGGGCATAGCTAAATGTTAAACCTATATAAAATTGTGTACTTCCTGTTTCATGTCAGACAAAATTCTGTACTTGTATGGTTTTTTGCCTCCTGGTGTACACTAGTAAACTTTTGAATTTGAACCTCCTGTGTATTGAATTCTGAATTTTATTTAACACACACAATCACGCATACTACAATAGGAAGTGACCTCAGCACAAGACCTGTAGTAATTGGTTGTTTTGGACCATTTCTAGCTCTTTTGTAGTTCCCTGTTTAAAATCCGCGTTTGCGTGGCTTTGCGTGATTGTGCGTATAGCGCAGCGCTGGTTAAACAAGGTTAAACTTCTTCTGGCTCTGCCAAGTCTGCTCTTCAAATTTTCCCTTAAGGAAGCTCTACTCTTAGTATAATCAGACTACTCGCTATATTATAAGCCTAGCACTTGTTCTCAAAACTTCTCTACTAAGTAAGCACTCTCGTACTAAGTAAGCACTACATCCACCTACCACCCCTGTGAATATCCACTTCCCTTAAAGGCACAACACTCCCTTATACTGTTCTAGCATGTCGAGTGGTAGATTACTGGAGTCCTCTCCAGTTCAACTGGTTAATCTGGGTATCTTGAGACAATGCTACAATTGTCTCATGTACACAGACAACCCTCTCCTCCCAACAAACACAAATACATGTGAGAGATGCAACTATATAGCCAAACTGGAGGCTGAACTCTCTCAACTCAGGGCTGGCATGACCAGACAGGAGGAGATGGTAACCACACACACAACAAACACAGTCACACATAGACCTACCACAACTGCAAACCAAACACATAAAAACACAAAGACATACTCGGAGGCTCTAATAAAAAACTTACCAAAACAACAGAGGCTCCCAAAGCAGACATCCAAAAATCCACCACCTCAAAACAAAACACATGCAACACATACTTCAATAAATCAGTGTGTCAACCAACCACAGCCCTTAAGGCCAAACACCATGCCTGATACACTAGTAATAGGTGACTCTATAGTCAGACACACTGATGTCCCGCTTACCAGGCTGAACAAGGAGAGGGTGACTGTGAGCTGCCTATCGGGAGCTAGGATCCGCCACATAACACACGCACTCAGGTCACTCCAAAGCAAGTACAAATATGACTCCATCATTGTCCATGCTGGCGTGAATGACCTGAGATGTACTTCCCTGGACTACATGAAAAGAGACATAGAGGAGCTCTCTGATTATGTAGCCCAGGCTAGTATGACCCTGACCCTGAGCAGCATCTTGCCCTCACCAAGAATGATGCCACAATACAAAGACAAGATGATCAGCTTTAATAATTGGCTCAAGTACTGGTGTCATTCTAAGGGGATCCAATGTCTGTCTGCCTGGGATGACATGTTGGACAAGCCACGCTGCTTCGCAAGGATGGCTTGCACCTGTCACCACTGGGCTTCCGGATATTGGCTAAGGCTCTTGCCACCCCCAATAGTGCCTTTTTTAGGCAAGGCTAAAAAGACAAACCCACCTCCTTAGAAAACAAAAATGGAAAAAAACTAAAGGTAATGCTGCTCAACGCCAGAAGTCTAAATCTCAAGATGCAGGCACTCACACTCCTTAGTATGGAGAACATCGATGTCTGTGCAGTAACTGAAACCTGGTTCAAGGCTCCTGAGAGCACCCCAGCACTACCAGGCTATACCTTGTATCATGCTTTTCAGCCCCAAAACCCGGGCCGAACCACAAAGGGAGGGGGAGTTTCCATATTCATCAAGGACACCCACACCTCCGGGTTAGTAGCAACACATGAAGCATCAGAGACCATACAGGTGCAACTAACCATAGGCAAAACTGCTATATAACTGGTAGCATGTTACAGACCACCCTCCCAATCTCAGGAACCCCACTCAGCCTTCCTGAAGACATTGGAGGATATGAATGTATCACAAAATACCATCATACTGGGAGACTTCAACTACCCAAACATAGATTGGGTACATTATTCTAGCCCTAACACCCTAGCCCAAATGTTCCTGGAATTCATATATTCAAATGCACTGGAACAACTAGTCACCTCTCCCACTAGGGGAGATAATATACTAGACCTGATCATCACAAACATGGGGACAAAATGCTCCACACCAGAGGTATACCCCTCACTAGTGAGATCTGACCACAAACTAATCACCCTGGATATACATATCCCACCTCCACCCCAGCACAAAAGACCACAGTGAAAAACTTCTCAAAAGCAGACTTCACTCTTCTTAAGACTGAGATGGTATCCTTTAAGCCCACTGGGCCAGTGGATACCACATCCCACAATGCCGAATCCTTCAAAAATGCTTTCTATGGACATCTCCAAGAATGCATGGATCATGCAATCCCAAATAAATCCAAGTCCCTCTCCACCAAAGGCAAGCGTCCTGTCTGGTGGACCTCAGCCATTAACAAATTGTATAACAAAAGAAGAAAGCTACTGCACGACAGAGCAAAATCCCATAAAGGGAAGACATCTCTCATCAACATTAACAGAAAACTACGTTCTCTCATAAAAACATCCAAGCCCAACTTTGAGAGAAAAATCGCTAAGGACACTAAAGATAACCACAAAGCCTTCTTCAGCTATGTTAGAAACCTGGCAGAAACCCTCAGATATGCTCAGAGTTTGTTCACAACAACAAAAAATACACTGAACCCACAGATATTGCCAACATTCTGGCTGACAGGTTCAGTGCAAATTTCTACCCTCTCTCACCCCCAAAAGAAGAAATACTTATCCCAGCTGAATGTAATCTCCCTGTCATCTCAGATGTCCAAGTGAGAACCGCCCTCAACAAAGCTAAAAACACAGCATCAATGGGACCTGACGGTATCCTGGGTTGCGTGCTACGTGAACTCCAAGAGGAGCTAAACCTGCACATAAAAATGCTTTTTAACCTTAGCCTTACTACAGGATATGTACCTGAACATTGGCGTACAGCAACAGTGGTCCCACTCCACAAAGGGGGTACCTCTACAGACCCTGTGAACTACTGCCCCATAAGCTTAACCAGCCTGGTCTGCAAAGCTATGGAAAGAATCATTATGGAACTCATAAACAGAGACATAGGGGACCTACAGACACTTGTCCCCACCCAGTTCAGCTTTGTAAAGGGCAGAACCTGCCTTTTGAACCTGGTTGACTTTTTCAAAACAGTCACTAGAGCCATTGATGAGGGCAAAGCAGTCCATACAGCCTACCTGGACTTGGCTAAGGCCTTCGACACAATACCCCACTCAGGCATCATAGATAAGCTCAACAGCTTAAACGTAAACCCTTATGTCACTAGATGGGTTGTAAACTGGCTAAAGGACAGAACCCATAAAGTTAAAATCACTGGAGCAATGTCAGACTCAAAGCCAGTCACAAGTGGTGTCCCACAGGGATCTGTCCTGGGACCCCTCTTGTTTGGCATTTATTTCTCAGATGTTAAAGCAAACATGGGAGCATTGTGGCTGACAAAGTTCGCAGATGACTGCAAACTAGGCGCCATAGTCGATACACCAGCGGACACATACATCCTACAAAAAGGCCTCACAGATACAGACAACTGGTGCCGGAGTCACGGCCTTAAACTAAATGCCAAAAAATGTATAGTCATCCCCTTTGGGAAAAACAAAGTACCCACAAATTATCACATAGACAGCAACCCACAGAGTACAGAAAAAGTAATCAGAGACCTAGGGACCCAAGTCGACAGTGACCTCTCATTTGACACCCACGTTGCCAAAGTGGTTAGAAAAACATTCTACCATGCACACCTCATCATGAAGGGATTCACATCCAGATCCAAGGATGTCATTGTACCCCTATACTCCTCCCTTATCAGACCCATGATTGAGTACAATGCCCCATTTGGTATGTACCTCACCCGGCATTTGCAACAGCTGGAGAGACCACAAAAGTACCTCATCAAGAGGATCAAGGGTCTCCAACATATGTCTTATTCTGCCAGACTAAAGAAACTCCAGCTCTATTCAGTAGCATACCACCTGCTCAGAGGTGATCTCTGCCTGACGTACAAGGCCATGTCCAATCAGGATCTGATGGACATGCTCCACCTCAAAAACTCCAAATCCATCAGGACCACGAGAGCTAAAGACTTAAACCTCGGCACAAGTATGAATAGGACATGCTGGAGGGATCGATTCATAATCCAGAGGCTTCCCATGCTTTGGAACAAGATCCCAGTTCATGTTAGGCAGAGCCCCTCACTGACTCTCTTCAAGAGAAATCTTGATGAGTGGATGGGAGATCGTAAGTTTACCCCAGGGGTCACATCTGTGTCACTGCTAGACAGGGGCACAGTAAACTAATTCTATTATATAAGGGGGCCTTCATTGTGTCACTACTAGACAGAGGCACAGTATTCTAAATCTATTCTGTGCATTTTTGTACCATTTCATGGGGTGGCGAAAGCCACATTACTATGGCTAGGCTTACAAATGCCCCAGGGCAGATAGCCTAGTACTAAACTATGAAACTATGAAACTATGAATCATGAAAAAGTTATAAAAGGACGCAGTATACCGTTAACAGCTTGTACACAGTACCCAAAGAAAAATGGCGTCTGCTGAGTTTGCATATGAACCACCAGGAACCATAGGGAGCATCTACCAGACCACGCTGTCACAGAAGGGGAATCCTGTTCTGATATTGGAAGGCCATGTGCATCACCTGGAAAACCAGGGCAGCAGAAGAACCTACTGATGCTGCAAATGGAAGTTGGTACGGAAATGTAAAGGGAGGTTGACAACAGAATGTGTTCCCAATGGTGAACGGCTACTAAAAACAGCACCGCACAAACACACAGGGGATCCAACTGACGTTGAAAGGTATGCCATGTGTGCAAAGCTGAAGCACAGAGCTGCTGTGTCCAGGGATGCCTAGCATCCACATCACTGGATTAGTTCCCGACCTGCTGACAAGGTGTGCACTGCTGCAACAAGTGTGTCGGGTGTGTTGGAAGGTATCTACAGTCCCAATTGACCCTGCCATAACACTGAGGACACAATGTCCAGGATTACCCCATCAAGACCGGTACATTCTTGGAGAAGCAGATGATGGATGGTGGGGGCGAGCATGTAGTGATAGTGTTCAGCACTGTCAACAATATCTTTGATTTGAGCTGTGAAACCATCTGGCTGATGGATGGCACGTTTTTCTACAAAGGGGTGATCTGCAGGCAGCTGTACAGCATACATGGGCTGGTATGTTATGTAGGGTACAGTAAATCAGTACCACTCGTGTATTGTTTGATGAGCAAGAAGTCCCTGCGTGCTTACAACTGTCTGTTTGCTGAACAGGGATTTGAAACCGCACTCCGGTACGTCCTGTGCAATTTTGAGATCGCTGTTATGAAGATCATTCAGCGGAATATCAACTGTGTGAAGTCTAAGGGGTGCCTATTCCATTTCGGGAGAAACGTATGGCACAACTAGGTGCAGCATTTAGGGCTAGCCCAACTCTACAACACCATCTTGCCATTTCAGATTGCAGTCAAGTGTTTGATTGCACTTGCGTTCATGCTAGAAGGGGGATGTGTTACAGGCATTTCAGGAGCTGAAAGAGTACTTCCCACTAGAGGGGAAGGAGCTTATAAAGTATTTTGGGGACTGGTATGTGGTTGGGAGGAAGAGGATGTTCGCTACACGGTACACTGCAGCCTGCAGAATCCCCCCCTTTATTCCCCATTTCATTCTGGAATGTGCATGATCTCAACACTCTGTTTCTGCCTCATACACAGAACTCAGTTGATGCGTGGCATTGCCGGCTGAAGTGTTTACTGGGGTCTAAGACCACTAACCTATCTGTCCTGATTCTCACACTGGCAAGGGAGCAGGATGGGGTGGAGGAGTTGAGGAACCGTTTAGCTAGCGGGTGCCCGCCGTCCCCTAAAAGACGTTGCTTGCTGCAGAGGCATGCACAGTTTGAATTTGTGCTTACACACAGGGATGAATACACCACGATGGAGTTCCTAAAGACTGTGGCTAGGGTCCTGCTGCAAATATAAGTGTCGGTGCATGGTTGTACTGTATGTCGGGGGCTGTTCCTGGGTGGGGGGCTGGCAGTACTACCTTATGCTTCACGTGGTGTGATGTTAATGTGTAGAACGCATAGAAATGGATGGTATGTGTATTCCTGGATTTCTTGGTGTTGACATGGATGGAATACTTGTAACTGCTTTTGTTGGTGTTGTAGGGTGCATATTTCTATTGTGAAAGGGGTAGGGTGCATATCGGTACAAAATAACAGCCGCATTCACTTTTTTTGATATTTCGAGTTTCAGACAACTCAGGCTCGGCTTTTTCAATGTTCGGACTTATGAGTTTTCGGTTTTGTGATCTCGGAATACTGAAATTCGAGATTTCAGTATTTCGAGATTACAAAGTGGCCCCATATATGTATGTATATATATATATATATATATATATATATATATATATATATATATATATATATATATATAGTTTACTATTAAAATGTTGAAGGTAGATTCCAACGAACATGGAAATGATGAATGGCAGTTGGCCGATTTTCGTATTGCCAAGCATGAGAGTGAGAGTACTTATGAGCGAATGCAGTGTGCATTCACTGATATGTACTTGATGTTACGCATAGAGGTCATAGTACAGTGTGACTTGGGAAATGTATCCCTTTCCTCACTGTAGTGCGATCTCCGAGTTGGAATATATAGTTTGCAGGGGGGGTTGGGCGCAGCCCCCTACGGGGGGGGGGGCTTGCCCCCTGATAAAATGTGAATGCCAGTGTAGGAGTTTAACTTACTTTTACTCCTATACTGACGTCACATTCGATATTCAACATAAATGTCGAATTTGTTGAATTCGTTCAACAGATTCAACATTTATGCCTGATTAATATGCAGGAATTCACAGTTACCATTCGATGTTTCGTACTTTTTTTTACTTTGTTTTTTTTTTTGATAATAATATATATATATATATATATATATATATATATATATATATATATATATATATATATATATATATATATATATATATTCCTTTTAGTAATTAACATTGAGCTTTTGTTATAATTACTGTTTATTTCAAAATATTAATGCCCTCATGCATTCTTCAGAAGCACACATTATCCAGAGGAAATCAAAAAAATTCTTCACATATCTAAAGAATGAAATTTTCAGAGAGGCATTGACTTTAGCTGGCTGTTCTCTAATCTCTAAGATATAGAATTTGAATGCACTGGCACCACTTGATTTTTTTAAAGCTGAATGGATGTTGTAAAGTTAACTGGCAGTATATTCAAAGACATCTGAAAGGGTAGTTTAAAGTGTCAGGTAGACGCACTTTTTGAAACAATTTCTCTGTAACATAGCATCTATATGTTAACACAGAATGTGATGTCTGGAAGTTAGTGCAGAGGATTAATGTTAGGAGCTGTTAACAACCTACTTCATTTAGTCCAGGTTTTAATTACCTCAGCATCCATTTGTTACTTATGCAACTCTAAGTGAATTACTTAAATAGAGTGTGCTCTTGAGAATTTAAGCTAAGCCCTTCAGTACTATCTTGGACCATATGCCTAGTAACTACCTAGTAATCTAACTGGCTGAATTGCATGGTCCAATGAACTCCTTTCGGTCACAATATGGGCAAAGTAGCAAGACAGGTTTCTACCAGTTAAAATTTTCACAGTTTCAAGCAAATAATAACTATATAAAAGCAGACTCTGTACATGAGCAATAATACTTCTACTAAAAACATTATTACCCAATATTATCTTCTTCTTTTGGCTTTTCCCATTTAGGGGTCACCACACTGGATCAACTGTCTGCTCGTGATTGGCAGTGGAGTTTTATGGTGTTGAGTTGCCAGCCCGGCACCCACCCAACCTTCCACAGAAGGCACACACATGCATGCACTCAACACCTAGGGCCAATTTAGAGTGTCCAATCCACCTACAGCATGTCTTTGGGATGAAACCGGAGCACCTGGAGAAAACCCACACGACCACAGGGAGGACATGCGGACTCCACACAGAAGGCACCCCAGCCGAGGATTGAACTGGTGAACCTCTTGCTGTGAGGCGTCAATGCTAACTGCTGCACCACCGCAGCCGCCCATTATTACCCAAGATTATAAACCTAGGTATATGTAAGGATGGATCTACTTTGTATGCTCGAAAGCCCAAATACTCAAACTTTATTTTTGTGAGATGAAAATAACAAAAACTAAAATCCTGAACCATGTATTTTTCCCAGGATAAGTAAATACTTGCCCAAAACTTCACAAAAACACACAGTAGTTTCTGAAACCCACCTAGGTGGGGAGGCATACCACAATGTGGAGGACTGAGCCTCCCACCCCCAACTATATATACCAAATCCTAGATCACACTACAGTGGGGAAAAGGGCATATTTCCCCACAGTGGGAAAGAGTTATTTGCCCTGGGAAAAACTGTGCGGTCCAGGATTTCAGTCTTCGTTATTTTCATTTCACAAACATAACGTTTGAGTATATGGACTTTCAGCTCATGTAAAACAAGTGTTGTGAGGCTACATTATGAAGTGTAGTGTAAGAATATGAGCAATGATATGGTATTACAGATGCACTCACAGCTGTATGGGCTCACTGAATAATTAAGAATCTTTAATATTATCCAATTGAATATTAATACTCTGCTGGAGAACTTTAGCTGTCCAATCAGGATGCAATCTATGGCTTGCCCATTCTCTAAGTGGTATTAATTGTCCTTGCATGTGACAAAGACTGGTATGAAATGGACAAACAAAAAATATTGTTGTATAGATAATCCACGTATAATATATAACTATGGTATCAGTATATACTACTATGAGGAGAAAAAACAGTACATGCCTGATCAGATGAATGCAATAGAACTGTGCTTTTACTATCACGGCACAAATGATGTGTACTATGTTATGCTTGCAAGCAGGAAATGCTATTCAGAACAGGGGATCCTCACATTGAAGCAAATTATTGAGAAATGGAAGGGGGTGTCAATGCTATTACAGATGAGCTCTGTCTAATCTCACTTTGTCCAGTCTTATTATGTCTCATTTTGTCAAGCATGATTTATATAAGAGTGCTGTTTCCTTGTTTTAATCAAAAAGTGCTGAGTAGCTTCACTTGTTTTGTGATTGTGCATCAGAAGTAAATGTAAGATATTTTTTGAAATGTGTTTATGCACTCTGGTATTTATCAGCCTCAGAGAGAGAGAGTCATAGTTAATATTCTCTTTTCCCAAAGTCTATCTGATTTCAGAATTGACATATATGTGTGTATATACGTGTAAGAAGAGATTCAGGGTTGCTTACTCCCTCAAAACTGTTTGTAGGGAGCTTGTTTAGGGCATTGTATTTAATATGACTTGCAATTAATGAATTTGTGTATTTGATATAAACTGCGCTTTAAAGTAAGACAAGGAAAGCTGTATGGAGACTGTTCAATGAAACAAAGTAGATGGAAGAACTAGGCAAAAGGCAGTGAGAAGGAAATAAATCAGATCTAAGAAGGCATAAAATAGGAGAGGCCAGAAATGGAAAAAAATGCATAGTGTCACACAGAAGAAAGAATATACTCTTTTTTCCAGTTCCATAGGGGTCTATATTACGTGATCGAAAATTCAGATTGTCGAACATGTAATGACCGACCCCAATTAAGGGAAATGGCAGAATGTTGAACATGTAAACGGAAATCTCCGTAAGGGGAGATTTCCGTTTACTGCAATGTAGTGTGGTCTCGGAGTTGGTATATTTAAGTAGCGGGGGGTGTGGGGTGTGCAAGGGGGTTGCCCCCCTGCATAAAGCAGCTTAATGGTTTGTTTGGGCTTTTGTTATTTTTTTCCGGCCGTTCGCCATTTTGCCGGTTCGCTCTATTGGGGCCAATCATTACGTGTTCGACAATCTGAATTTTCGATCACGTAATATAGACCCATTCCATAGCACAATAGGATAAAGTTCTGACTACTCTCCAACTGGGTTGAGTTCAGTTAGCATCTTAAGTACTGTTGCAAGGAGGTATAGGGAGAGAGACAAATGATGAAGCATCACTATTTCAATTCTGTCATGCAAGGGAGCAGGTGTGCACACCTATGGTGTGTGTTCTATGTTAGAGTCTGATATAGTTTGGAGATTACATGGAAGTACTTGTTGCTAGGCATACTGGAACTTTGAGGGTCATATCACTTATAGAAGAGTGACACAGCTTGCAATGGGCTAGTGCATGCCCTCCTTTAGATGTCAGTGAGTATGCGAAAGAGAAAACATGAAATAACCTTTGTTCACTGTCTGAATAATGGTCTTATATCAGCCATGCTTTCTTTTCATAAATTAAACAAATGGATAATAGCAGTTATGGTGATAGCACAAGTCAGCAGGAGAAGAGGCAGAAAAGAGAATTTACCTTTTGAATTTCGATAAAATGGCATAGTGTTAAGAAATGGAAAGGAGAGAAAAGGCAAAAACTGAGAAGGAACACAGTAGGTCTATATATCCATGTGTTCATGTAATGAAATAAACTGGTGTCAAAAGAAATATAGATGTAGTCATAAAATCAAATTTCATCTATAATAATACAAGTCACCAATAATTTTTCAAAGCTGGCAAACAGTATATTTCTTGGCTGACATTTAAAGCAGAGTATAAAGTTTAATAGGGCCTCTGAGCTTGGAAATCTTGTTTGTTGACAACTAAACCAGTATCAGAAGTAAAACATTTGTCACTTTGGCAGAGGCAATAATTAAAGTAAAGCTATTCTGGAGTCATTTTTTTTAAATTTTCTTTATATTTTATTTTGTTACCACCCCAATGCCTGCAAAGGGTTTATTATGTTCTGTCCTCCTCAGGACCAAGTGTGCAAATGCCACACACAGTACATGCTATAGGGCTTAAGACCTTGTCTTCCCCCAAAAATGTAAGCCTTCGGCAGAATACCCCTCCCATCCTATTGGCATAAATGAACCCAATAAAAAAACATCTCAAACTCCATCCTCCTGGCTGACAGTACACTTCATCTTGATCTGTATATGAAAAAACACTGTTTCATTCAAAAAACTAAAAGGATTGGAAAGTATTACATTTGTAATGGAGTTAAATGTTAAATTTAAGCATTTCATTTTTAGTAATGGTTACAACAACTGGTTAGTACCTGTGACTGAGAAAGAAGACATCTAAATACACTCACACGCGTCTTGTACACACACACACACACACACACACACACACACACACACACACACACACACACACACACACACACAAAGCACCATTGAGAAACTTCCACTAGACCTCTACAAACACTTAAATGCATGCATAATGAACTTTTTTTTTACTTTTTGAAACAAAACTGCTGCACTGATTTCCTGCCTTGAAAGAATAGCCTTCTTCTTTTTAAAATAATACAGCAAGCAATTAATTAGATGCTGAACATAATCTCTTAACCAGGTATCTTACCTCACTTACATGAACACTACAAATGTACATACAGATGGTTTTAGAAAAGTCTATCAACTTAAAACAGTTGTCAAATATTATTTCACTGTTTCCATCTGCATTTTACAACTTACACTCCACCCTCAACATTGCTGGCTTGCTTTTGTAATAGGGAAATTTCGTATAATAATAACTAGACAGAATTTATCTCGCTTCCTCCACTCTCATCCCTGTTTTGTGCACTCACAACAAAATGAACAATAACAGGAAATCTGTTGGGTGGGAAGCTTTCTGATTCCCAGAGCTACCAAAGGCCAGGAATACTGCTCTGATGCGAACATACAATCTCTGACTTTTAAAAAGAAACTGATTTTTGGGCAAGTTCTGAAATATTTTTTCTTGGATTTCTTCATTCTGTTTGATTGGCATCATCAGTGGAAATCTCTTTCTCTTCTCAATTCAGGTAAGCTGTAGTTCTCATTAGAGAAGTGCCATATTGGTCGAAGAAATGTGTTATGCTTGTCTTACATCAAAGAGAGGCACAGATGGAACAGTCGTGTGCTTTTGTATGTACGGTCTAAGAAGGAAACAGCAATGAAAATCATCTTTACACATTTATAAAAGTGCAAAAAGAGGGTGTGGACACAAATGTGAGTATAAATCATTCTGTGGGATAGCATGTTATATAGAATTTTTTTTTCATAGCCAATTGATAAATTTAACTTCGCTTTAATATAGTATTACCTAGAGATGGGCATATACTTTGTTTAAAATGAGGAAACAGTGAAACAATTCATATTCTACACTTGTGGTTTCTTAGATAATAATAATTCCTTGCAAAGAACGTATTGCTCTTGACCACCTGTCCAAGCTAAAGTTCCAAATCTACATCATTTCTTCATAGACAATTTTATTTCATATACCCAAACACTTTATTTCTATTAACCCATTTACAAAGAGAAAAGTAAAAGGCTTACTGATGCCTGTGGAAACGATTTGTAAAAATTATGATTTTTTACAGTACAAGGAAAAGATCTGTAGCCAGCTTTGTTCAGGCACTTTGAATGGTGAAACAACCTTAATTGATTAACATTCCTACGATACTGAAAAAAGGCACATACCAAAACTGCCAAAGCACCACTGCGGAATAGCTTTTAGATAACTCCATCTGTCTGACTTTACACCTTTTCTGTAAAGGTAGCATTTTTATAGTACTGTTCCCATCTTTTTGTTATGATTTGCAACACACTTCTCAGCTTCATTTGTACTTTTAACAAGCAGCTAACATTGGCATGTAGGACTCTGTTCATGCTATTAGATTATGATTACTTTCGCTACCTAGAGAATCTACTGTGCTGAGACACCTTTATATATATCATTTGCTCAGAGCTTTGTTTGGTCTTGCAACATTTCAGTTTCCATGTTTCTATCAGACAGTATTCAAAAATGTATGCTTTTATAATATCTGCTGGAAACCGCTTTCTAGATTCCTCCTGCATAGGCAAGTATGTGCTTCAAAAGTATATATAAAAAACAATTCAACTCAGTTAAGAAACCAAGTATTCTGCAAAGAAAATTAAACTCTGCCTTTGCCTGCAGTAGTTCCTGATAACAGCTTTCCTAATGTAAATGAAATGTATATATGAGGGAAATTGCAATCTCAAAATAATGTAATGTAAGTTATTGGATTTAATTTCTAGTATGTCGGACATCATTGTCATGTATTGTTTATGAATCAGAATGAATATTTTGCCAGAAGTGTGAATATGAAATGTTGCATTCCCACCAGCACAGCTGATTAAGATGTTTAGGAGCTACACATAGCTAGTATAGAGTTATCGTGCTTACATACATGTAGTTCTAGACCAATGTCACTAGGAGGTGACCAAACATGGAAACTGGGTTTGAGTAACTCATCTTATGAAAAACTGTATTGCAGAGTATAAAACCAACAAAGGCAAAATAGGTAATATGAGTTAATGATGAAATCATACCTAATGTATTTATTAACTAGGTGGGAGCTCCAGGAAATGAACCACTGCATGGATTCTAGTGCATATATTGCTATGCAGTATAAGAGAATACCGCAGTCCTGAGGTACCATCCACTGGATGAGATGTTAAATCGAGGTATCCATTTCCCTGAGTTGGCGGTAACTTAGACAGATGTTATAGAAACATAAGGCACTTATCAAATAAAAGAGCAAGTGAATTTCCTTGGTGTCTTTGGCAAAAAAGTATCCCATGTCAGTATGAATACTTGAAAATAGGCCATACACCCAGCAGTGTGAACAAAATAATAGCTCTGCTCTCTAGGTATGAAAAAATAAGTGTTCTGATAATATGGGCTAGTCGGGTATTTGCTTTGTTTTGTAAATAGCATTGTCATCTCTTGTACATGGTCCTTCTGTTGGCCATGAGTATCTCATTATTTAAGCTGCATGCAGGAAAAGGCAATTTCTGAAGAGGTAACAACATTATTCTGAGTGAATGTCGGTGGCTATGATATCCTGCCCTGTGTGCCACACCCATGAAAAGTGTGCAGCTATAGTAGTAAGTAATGCGTTTGGCATGCAGACTTTGCCCAGTATGGAAACACATTAGTGTGGTTAACCTGTGGCTATGATCTGTGTAGCCATTGTTACTGTGCTGTCCCTTATTGTTATTTGGTGAGGAACAATACTAGCAAACAATCACAGGCAGCATGAAATGCCTTGGCATGGGCACCTTCAAGTGGGCACACATAAAGGTTTTTGTCTCCTTTTTCAAGCACTTAATAGTGCTTTACCTCCAGTGCCAAGCAGGGCCATACATGATAACTCACAAGTAAATTTATACCTACCCACCCAATCATCAAGATTCATATTAAAGGTAGCCAAGGTAGTACTCCAATTGACATACAGGAATAACTTATTCCATAAGCTTGGAATTCACCGAGTTTGGAATCGATCCCTCCAGCAAGTCTTGTTTGATTTGTTGGTGTAGAATTAGGTCCCTAGTGTAGGTATTTGTGAAGAAATAGGAGGTCAAATTAGACTGTGTCTTTCATAGCTTGAAAAGTGAGACACAGGTTAAGCTTCTAAGCAGAAAATGAGTAACACCTCTAAGTTTTGGATAGAAGACCTTGGTTTCTTATACTGCATTATTGTTGAGTTCATTCATAACATTGTATGTGACACTCAAAAAATAGTGCAGTGGAATAGGATATTGCTTTGTCTGGTAGCATGTATTTAGATGAATCTCAAACAATGGATTCATCCAGAACTTCTATTACTGCCCTGACACAATTAGAAGTGCAGTACAGCTTTTGTAACTATAAATACACTTCTCCTCATCCGACACTGCATGTTGTAACATGCTGAGATCAAATGATGCCTTTATCCAAGGTGAAAGAGGTGGCCTCAATACAGTTGGTTGTTTTCACAGAAGTTTAAAGATAGGAGTTGTTAATGAGCTTGCTTTACTACCTGCTTTGAAACTCTGCATGCATGCTTTACACACACACACACACACACACACATACACACACACACACTCACACGCACGCACATGCACACACACACACACACACACACACACACACACACACACACACACACACACACACACACACACAGACACACACGCACAGACACACACACTTTATATACATATATTGATATACTACAATAGGATGAAATGCTCAAATGTTGACAT